>NC_087162.1:7725000-7727500 GCF_035594125.1 Scylla paramamosain | reverse complement strand
TCAGGTTTTGTATGGAGACTGCCAACAGACCAGAGGACCTAGCACTGAGAAAAAAGTGCTAAACACAATGGAAGTGAAAGCAAAATGTTTGTTACCTGTTGACTTGATTAGAGAAAGATCCTGGAAAGCGAAGAGAGATGCGACACTCCGCTATCTTGTGATCAACGGTGATAACAGTCGAGTTACTGAGATAATACCATATCGGGGTCAGGCAGCTTTATGAAACCCAGCTTTTTTCTGGTGCACTAAATAATAGAGAGACAGTGTGGGGCCGATTTTTCAGGTCTCAGTAGTCTTTGTTTTGTTTCTGAGTACAACACAACCTGGAGCCCGTATATATATATATATATATATATATATATATATATATATATATATATATATATATATATATATATATATATATATATATATATATATATATATATATATATATATATATATATATATATATATATATATATATATATATATATATATATATATATATATATATATATATATATATATATATATAGAAATTTGCTTTCTGAAAAAATAGTAGATAGTAATATCGATGATACTTAACGGGAAGCCGTTATTGTGGAAAAATGTCCTTAAGAAGTTGACCTCATGATCAAAAGCAAACCAGTTAGAAATTAAAGATAAACCGTCGATGCTACGGTTTATCTTCTAACTGGTTTACTTTTGATCATGAGGTCATATATATATATATATATATATATATATATATATATATATATATATATATATATATATATATATATATATATATATATATATATATATATATATATATATATTGCAGCTGTCCATTATAACCTAAGTTGTGCCTCTGAACTACAGGTAAGTCTTATTTTTTTCTTTTCCTGGCTTCATTTCATGTAGTTTGGCTGCACATTCATCTTGAACCGTGAAGATGTTATCTTCCCTTTACAAAGTTAGTTCAACATGATGGAAACTAACTTTTACACTGACTTGAAGAGCAGCGTAAGGCTAATAATGGACATCACCAATGGAAGGGAAATAGAAAGACTATGGTTAAATATATTTTTATAGACTTTCAAATACCAAGTGATAATATAAATGCAGTTGTGATATATTGTTTAGTAATGGAAACAGATATAAGGTAATAGATTGCTCATACACTACAAGAGAATAAGGGAAGCTGCAAAAAGGCACCTGGTACTCCCTGCATGAAACATGACTACCTATTCACTCTCACCCATAACTTTGTCTAATCTTCGTTTAGAAGTCTCTTCATTCGGCACTAACTTCACTCCTGTCTTGTAAAGAAGTAGTAGTTATTCAACTTTACATTTAGCTACATAATAATACCCTTTGGAATTTAATGGTGTTTGAGCAGGAAACTACCACCGTGAAAACTGGTGGCCGGTAATTATTTATAGTTGGACTGGGGTTTATTCTGGAATGCTTTGGATTGTCATTATGACTATTTCCAAAGCCCACAGATTATGGTTTTTAAAAATTCATAGTACAGATGATGTTTCGGGTTATCATGAATGTTTTTTTTTTCTCATTGATGATGCAGAATCCACGTTGAACTAGAATAATGAACACACCACTGAAAACCTCAATAAACTGAACTCCAGCCAGCGAAAAAAAATAAAATAAAAAATAAAAAATAATAAAAAATAAAGAAACGGCAAAACATTCGAGAATACGTTCCCAGGTGTTCTGTTCCCTTGACACGACTTTATATGTACAGAACGGTCAGTCTGTAATGTATGCACAGTTGGTAATAATTCTGTCCCTCCCAGCCTCGCACTGTCCTCCGGAGTTTTGTGCAGACTAGTACGTGTCAGAGCTGCTCCTTACCACCCTAACATAAAGGAAAAGTTGGGGCCTTATCTCCGTTTCCTGGCCAGTGTAGGTTCCCACAGGTACCCATTTATCGACCAATCCGAAAGGATGCACAGGTGGATGAGATAAGCACCGACTGACCCCACCCAGATTTAAACAACCCGCGTATTCATTGCCAGGCGCGCTAGCTATTGCACATAGGAGGAACTAGCCTAGTGTAGACATACTTTTGAGCTCATTTGTGATATAAAGACTTTATAAGTTATTTCTACAGTGAAGTATGCAGTGCTTTGTACTACATGACCGAGTTTGTTAAGTAGATGTTTTCAGTGACCATGGCACTTGATTCTAATTTTCTGCCAACTCTATTTGCCACTTTTTACTTTAATGGTAGTCCTTTCTCTCTCTCTCTCTCTCTCTCTCTCTCTCTCTCTCTCTCTCTCTCTCTCTCTCTCTCTCTCTCTCTCTCTCTCTCTCTCAATTCATTTTCTAGATGGGCGTCTTGAGTTCCTCACACTGCAATGGTGTCAGACCGAAGATTTCTTCAAGCTCATCATGCGACAGTTCCTGAAAGCAAACAAGCACTCTGAAATCTCTTGCCCATACAATAATAATATTAAATGTAGTACAATTAAATGGTAAAAATGCAGAACGACTGATACCATCTTTTTTACAT
>NC_087162.1:7715000-7722500 GCF_035594125.1 Scylla paramamosain | reverse complement strand
GACTTCATAAGTGCTGGAGAAATCACCATGAACACTGTATTCATATCTCTCTCTCTCTCTCTCTCTCTCTCTTGTATATGGTTGCTTGCTTCCCGCTGACAAGAACATATTCAACAACATATATAGTATATGAAGCAACTTGTCATCATCCAGTGAATACTTCACCATAATACCACTCAGTTACAGCAGGACGATATTCGGCAACAATACATAGCCAAACGTTCGGGCACGTATGCAGCGGATATCAAGTTTCACACACACACACACACACACACAGAGAGAGAGAGAGAGAGAGAGAGAGAGAGAGAGTGGGTAAAGATGATGTAAGGAAAGTACCAGCGTATATTGCTACATTTGCTTAATTTCGGATAAAGAAAGATTCGCGTACAGAGCATAAGTATTTATTTAGCATACATAAGTGTGTATGATTCCAGTATAAAAATAAAAGTGGTAAAAATAGGTTTCAGTGACGCCAACTTCATTAACACCGCACAGGCAACGTTTCTTACCCACTCGTCAGGCTCAAAACTTGACCCCTGAATGACTTGTGCCGCACCTGCTGTGTCATATTTTAACTCGTTTATAAGATCACCGGTTACAATAATACGACAGGTGGTGCAAGTCATTACTAGAAAAATAGATAAAAACTAAAATAAATATGACGACCTCTGGCTGCCTAACATCCATTAGGTACGCGCATGGCCATCTTGTTGAGACATGTTCACTCGCTTCATACCACTAAACATGTGCTCACTTCGGCCCCGTATTCCCCATATGTTCTCTGAAGAAACAGTACGTGAACGTCTTAATTTCGTCCCTCAACTTCTCAAGACCCTCAGCTTTGGTTCTTAGCAATCTATTCTTCTTCATCTCTTCTACTTCCTTTTCTTGCAAGACCGTCAGCTGTCCGCGAATTCTCTCCCGGTATTGTCTTGATGCCTCGTTGTTCAAGGATCTGATGTGATTATACTTCTGTTCCTCCGTCATGGTATTGTAGGAGACTTTAGGTCGACGTTTCCTTTGTACTCTGGAACCATCGCTATCATTGGCATCAGCATCACTTGCAGGGGACCATGCACTGCTCTGGTCCAACACAGTGCTAAAATCCTGCTCTGGGTATGGATGAGGCACCGCTGAGGCATGTGGTTCTGGATAACTGGTCGCACATACAGATTTACTGGCTAGTCTCTTGCTGCGTCGTCGTTGTGTGGTCACCTGAGGATACTGATTCGATGACTCCAACTGCATACTTTCCAGCGCTGCGCCCAAGTCGCCCTCGTTCTGAAATAACATATAGAAATTACTTACACTCGGCCCATCCTATTTACACATTAAAGATATAAACTTTCATGTAATATTATGTAATAGACTCAATAATGTCAAAATACGTTTGGACTGTGGGAAGGGCTTATTTCTTACCTCAGGTGAGAAAGAATCAAGGGCAAAATCCACATCGAAGGTATCGTCAATTTGTGGCAGGGACATCTCGCTGGGAAGCAGAGAGTTGGCCAACTGTTCCATGCCTGGTGAGAGTCTGCCGAACAGACTTGTGTTGCTCGTAGTGTTGGTGGTGGGAAACTGGATATCAGAGATCCCGGTTTGACTCACCAACCAAGGATCATTTGGTTCCGTCGGCAGCAATTTACTGGGCTCCATCTTCTGTGGATTGTTGATATCAAGTGGTAGTATATCCATATACATGGTTGCGTCGTCCATATACATGATGCTATAGTTCTTTGTTAGTCTTCTGTGCTTTTTTTTTTCTTTTTTCTACGTGGAGGGAGGGGGAGTTCCTGGTGTATCTGTCAGGTAAGCTACAGATATTATTTCAAAGTTCTTGGGTGGACTCTTGTGATATATTATTCACCCTCAGAATACGCGCACACTTCAGGTTCAGCAGTTCACTGTGACACCGAACAAGTAAAGGCTGATCTGATCAATCTCCCCGCCACCAAGAGAATATATGTGTGGAAGGCCGTGCACGTTGCGTCATGTGAGCCAGTGGGATAGGGTAAGGAAACGTTTGTGAGAACTACCGGCTATCAACTTGGTTTCCATATTCTAGCACATAGAATCGATCGTTTTGTTGTTTTAGACGTATGGGGGCAAGATAAAACTTATTTTACACTAAAGTATTATGGATCTGACATGGTCTCATGATTAAACTTCAATACTTTGTCACAATATCGTTTTTATTATTTTGCTATTTGGTAACTTCAGCAACCTTTGCCTAGCACGATAATATTCGAGATGACACAACCACATACGCCTTACTACGGCATAAATTCCTGTTTTGAGTATTATACACACCTATATAAATCAATATTTCTACAGATTGATTTATTAAATGTGATATGAAACTTGAGAGTATCTCTAAATAAAACCGTTAAGGAGACTGGCAGCTCAACTGTGACGTCGTCTTGGCTGCGGGAGGAAGTCATACGTGTACGAACAAGTCATGACGTACAATGCAGCACAACGAATCACCACCACATGCAATGACTCGTTTGCGGTATACGTATGGTATACGAAATTAAGGATAATATCTTCCTATTGCTAATATAAGAGTTTGCGGTTTCGCTACATGAAGCAAGATCACAAATCAGTATGCATAATATCATTGTATTATTTAGTAAAGAGATAAGGAGGCTCCAGTGAACTTTGACTGTTACTTAATTTCTTACATCAGATGAATACTAATATGTAACTTCATAAATCTAAAGAAAGAAATAGACTCAAAAGAAGTACATAATACAATTCCTTGAAATTGCTAAATATTGGTATGATTTACATTTGTGCTGGTATTTACATAGCATTTTTTTTTAACGTTCTGCAGAGAGAGAGAGAGAGAGAGAGAGGTCTTGTGCGCTGTGACAGCCGAACCTTCACCGCATGGCATTCATGCACGTATATTTAGTACCTACTGCACTATAAACGTGCTATATTTTATTACACGTAGCGAAGCACTTTTTTTAGTCCTGCTTGGTCTCTAACTTGCTACTGCGACTCTTGCCTGTGGGTTCCAGCCAGTGGTGGTCGCTCCATTCTTGAGATGTCTCCATGACTGAGGGAAGTCCCCTCCAGTGATGAAAAGCAAGTTGGGTGAAATTATAATATATCAGTAGGGTGGCCTATACCTATGGTACTCTCTCTCTCTCTCTCTCTCTCTCTCTCTCTCTCTCATGGTCTGCAAGCAGTTACTAATTTACTTATGATTTTAATCACGTTTATTTTATTCATCATAACTTTATATATATATATATATATATATATATATATATATATATATATATATATATATATATATATATATATATATATATATATATATATATATATATATATATATATATATATATATATATATATATATATATATATATATATATATATATATATATATATATATATATATGTTTTTTTTTTTTTCAGTATGATTTTTATTTACTGTGACATTTTAAAGATTGGAGTGGTAAACTGTGTTTATTTTTTTTTTATCCCGACTTTTCTTGAAATTAAGAATATTTTTCCCCACAACAGTTCCTCTGGTAATGCATTCTATTGCTTTGGCTATTACTTTGAAAATCTGTGTAAATCTGTTTCTGCACATTCTTATTCCATATCCTCTTAAGTTTCTTGTTTTTTTTTTTTTTTTTATGTGTGTGTGTGTGTGTGTGTGTTTTATTCATCATGATCCAGCACATGAGGATCACCTGTTGAATTTGTGACTGCAGGTCATACCCTTCTGGAGAGTCTAGAACCCATGATAGCCTAGTCCTCTCACACCACACACTACATCCTCTTGTTGAAGGACAGTAACTCTGCTCATCTGTGAAAATCCCTACTATTGTAAGTGTTGTTTATAACCTGGTGAAACCAATCATACTTGCTACTGCTGTAGTTACCATCAATCATGTTAACCTTGACTTAATGGCATTAAGAAGTCAGATGCAGCCAACAATGTCAGGTGTGTAAAGAATAGCATTATGCTCTCCTACCTGCCTTACCTTATAAACACAGATTAGTATTGTTTGACCAAGAAACATGTATCATATCAAAATGCACCAACTTATCTAAGACACAGAACACCAGCAACTCAGGTAGATACTTTGAAATGTACTTCAAACACTATTTAACTCTAGGAGACCAAGACTGCAAAGAATTAATTGGAGAAGAGCAAATTTTGAAGTGTGCTGTGTTTTGCCTTACCTTGGAACATCATGGAAACTGAAAGTTATCTGAAGGTAGGGTGAACTGGCCATGAGAGACTTTCACTGGGAATCAAACTTCTGTCAATGAAACATGAGCCTGACACCTTTACCAATCAGGCGAAGATGATCACCAAGGCTTGAGTGGATTTTGGTCAGTCTTGTCTGTCCTATCACTACATCTACATGATAAAAGAAAATACTTGATAAGTTTGGCAGAGCAATGAGACAAAAATAATTAACCATTTTACAAAACATATGGATTCATCAAGTTTTCTTTGACCAGTAGAGATGAATGCTTTTCTGCACCCAACAGGAAACTGGCTAAGCTGATGAAAGAGGTGAAATCAGAAAACTTCACACTCACTGACACATGGAACATATTCAGTTTTCATTGATGCAATAACAAATTGTCATCAGTGTACTTATGAAGTCTATTCCATTGCTTCCCCTAGACTCTACAGTAATCTCTCAGTGACAAATAAAAAACAATTCATGAGTCCACTCCATGTCCCATCAAAGGATCTTTTACAAACAGAGATTCTAATGCAGCACCCAGCATTGCGCAAAAATCTTTCCTCAGTGACAACAAGTTGTTGATAATAACAAGGAGAGTGATATCGATAATAAATTAATCAAAAGTATTCTATCTGAACACACACTCTGCTGGAAATGCTACTTCTACTACTAGTAGCTACTCTTTATACTACACAGCACACAGATGGAAGTGTGGTCATACAACTAGTGAAAATCTTTCATTTGGAGGTGGCAAGGAGATCCTGCTAAAGAAGTGGTCATGTACAGCCCAAACAGCAGGCAACTTTTCATGGCTTTTTAAGTCCATAGGTACTTGCCTGTTAATGGGTTAAAAAAGAGCATTGAATTCAAATCAACAAAGTTTTATTGAATCAAACTGAGTTTCCCATCTGCTGCTGAAGTACAGAGGATGTGTACTTGTTAAATTCTGGTAATCAGTATTTACAAAATTTAGTAACAGTAATGAAACAAACACCTATCTGTGGGAAAAGATACACCTTGATCAAGATAAATTGAACACTTCCATTATCAACTTTCATTGTTATATGTTTGAATACAAATGTTTTGTTATGTACAGTTAGATAATCTTATGTATACCCTAAGATCTCACATCTAATGACAATATTTGACATCTACCCATATCTGCACCTACTGAGGAAGTTTTTAATCTAGCAGAAAAAATCCTGGGCATGCAGTTCAATCAGCCACAACCTTGGCCAAGTATGTAACATCACTGGCATCCACCAACACCTCACACCACTTATCCCAACCCTCCTATCTCAGCCTCTGTGAGTGAGAAAAGTATCACCTTTGTGACAGAAACTAAACCAGGAACTCTGTGAAATCTTTACAGAGAAAATGAATAACAGAAGACAAGTGTTTATTACCAGACAATTAAGAAAATGTCATTAATTTAAGGATGTTATGGTAAATCTTGAAGGAAATAAGGGACAAGGGACTGTGGATGATAGTGATGAGAGTATTGAGAATAGAATAATTTTAGTGATACTGCTGATCACTTTTCTGGATGTGTTTGAAAAGAAGAGAATTTTGATGAAGAGATAACAGAAGTTGGGATGGCATCATGAGATGCAGTGAAGAACAAGAAGCCTGAGTGGTGATTGTGAGGAGGGAGGATCTCCCCTACCCTACTCAGATATCACCTTTGGTCTTGAGTTACCTATATTATTTCTTTATATTTCAATGTCAATAATGTGCATTAAAAATGAAAATAGGCTCAAAATAGGGCTTTAGTCTAGTTTATTCTCTATTATAATATTTTTCATAAATTTATGTATTCATACCTAATGTTTTTACTGTTTTTATTTTTATTTACTTTATCTATTCATTAGTTTTTTTCTTTTCTTTTCCTTTCATACCTATTACTCATTAGATGTGAGATTTTAATGTATAAAATCTGTTGTTAGGCTTTTTGCTGAGAAATACTATCTAATCAAGAAAAAGTACAAAGCTGGATCATTCCATAGTCTCCATTAATGTTCCAGTCTCGGTCAACACTGGAGATAGTCTTGCTCTGACCTGGAAGAAGCCCAACCACTGGGCCACCCTTTGCTGTCCTCACTGCTAATAGAGGAGTTGGACGGAAGTCTTGAAGAGCATACTCAAATTTGGTGTCTGTTGGCCACTCTAAGTCTCCAGTCAGCTTACGATAATTCAGATCACCCTGAAAACATTAGTGTTAATTTCTATCAATTTCATTTGTAGTTGTTAAAATAAGTGAGAAGAGAGCTAGTTGTAATTCTGTTGCAATAAAGTATATCAGTTCAATTAGACAGTAGTTAAAGTTAATGTCACTGGATGGAGTCAAAGATTAAAGTAAAAACATTAGAGATGTATGTATGCAGTATTATAATAAAAATTGTGGTCCATCTAGATTTTGGTGATAAAAGATTCCTCAGTCCTGCCCATGATTCAGTAACGGTGTTGCAATTTACAGTTAAGAATTTTTTCTTTATTAACATTCTTGTAATGGTTTTGAAGGACAGCTTATCAATATGCAAAGAAACATGCAACTTGTTTGTCAGGTCCACTTATTTCCATGTCCCTTCTCAGGACTCTGCCTCATGTCTTCTTTAGTCCAGCTACTATTACTAAACATTTTACTTTGAACTACTTAATAAAGTAAATGGTGAGTCAAGAGTCAAGAGTTAAAACAGAAAATATTTATACTGGAAATAATTTCTTGCAATGAAGAGAATAAAAGAACACATGTTAATTAGAAGCAGCATGAGTATATTCCATCAGAAATATGTGTGTGACTTCCACTGCTGGAAATTTTTGTGAAGATCTTTCTAGAATGGCTACCAGATGCACTGTTGCATTCTATGTAACATCTCTCAGACTCTCAAAATTGAGATGCTTTCAGCAGCATCTTTAGTTTAGGGAACAAACAGGGATCACAAGGAGCCATGTCTGGAAAGTAGACAACCTGGTTGATTCAAGGAATTCAGTGTTTGGCTAAGATATCCTGGATCAGGCACAAAAAACACAGTTCAGCACAAGAGCCTGGAGCTGTAGGAGTCAGAATTGCCTTATGACAACACTCCAGCTGATCCTTTGCACCTGAGCCAAGATTTCTTGGTGCCCAAATTCTTCAGGTTCACCAGGGTCCTTACTCTCCTTGTGATATCCCATTTTTGCTTACAGTGAAGATGCAACTCACAAGGGTCCCAATTCAAGTCTCAGGGCCATCATGCAGATGTGACAGCACATCTGGTAGCCATTCAAGAACAGG
>NC_087162.1:7702500-7710000 GCF_035594125.1 Scylla paramamosain | reverse complement strand
TTTTTCCCATTTTTATTACATGACATTTTTCACATTAAATTCCATCTCCCATTTCTTATTTCAGTCCCAGATTTTATTCAAGTCTTCTTTTAGAATTTCAGTCTTTGTTGTTTCTTATATGTCTTTGTAATTTTGTATCATCTGCAAAACTCATGTAACTCTTTACTTTTTCAGGCATATCATTTATGTAGATCAGGAAAAGTATTGGTGCTAGCATTGATCCTTGTGGTACTCCACTATCTACTTTTCTCCATTTTGATTGTACGAGTATGTCTTTTACTACTGTTCCCACTTCTCTTCCCTTAAAGTAACTTTCCATCCAGTTTTTTTTTATTTTTCCACTTAATCCTCATGTATTTTCTAGCTTCCATAATAGCCTGTTGTGGGGAATTTTGTCAAAAGCTTTTTTTAGATCTAAATGCACGCAGTCTACCCATCCATTCCTCTCTTGTGTTATATCAGTCACTCTTAAATAGAAGCTCATCAAATTTGTTACACATGATCACTTTTGTCTGAAGCCATACTGTTTTTCTGTTATTATATCATATTTTTCTAGAAATTTTGTCCAATGCTTCTTTATCACTTTTTCACAGATCTTACATAATATGCTGGTCATTAGATTTTACCACTTCCATCACTATTTTCATTTCCTTCTTCTCTTGATCTACACCATGTTCTACTTTTCTCAATCTCAACTTCAGAAACCCTATTTCACTTTAATTTAAGTCTTGTTCATTAAATCCATCAAAGTTTACTTCTCTTGGTGAAGCTGACTCAAATTGTATATGCCATGTTTGTCTACATTTGTTGCCAGGCTGGTTAAGCCACAAACCAGCAACACTCACTATTCCTTTTCTATGGGACCACACTCACTCACTCTGACACTGTAAACCACATCCCTTGTCCTTCCTAGTAAGGCTGTCCTCTTCCAGGCACAGTTTCTGGTATAGATTTCCTATAAAGTCAACCTTTTACTGGGAGCAAATCTTCTGCTGTTGCTGTTGACTTAATCTTGTGTGTGTGTGTGTGTGTGTGTGTGTGTGTGTGTGTGTGTGTGTGTGTGTGTGTGTGTGTGTGTGTGTGTGTGTGTGTGTATTTACCTAGTTGTGGTTTACAGAAGGGGAGTAATCTCATAGTACCCCATCTCTATATCTATCCAGTTTGGTCTTAAAAGCATGGACAGTTACAGTACTGACAACATCTTCACTGAGTTCATTCCATTTGTTCACACTTCTGTGAGGAAAACTATACTTCTTGATGTCTCTTCTACAGTTAACTTTCTTCAGCTTCTTACTGTGTCCCCTTGTACTCTGTGTGTAAAGTTATAAAATATTCTTTGTCCACATTTTCCATACCATTTATCATTCTATAGATGTTTATTAAATCCCCTCTCTCTCTCTCTCTCTCCTATTTTCAAGGGTAGCAATTTCCAACATTCTTAATCTCTCTTCATGGGTCGACTTACTCAACTCCAGAACCATTTTTGTGACTGCTCTTTGTACTCTTTCTAATTTTATAATATTCCTCTTTATATGAGGAGACCACACCACTGCCACATATTCCAATCTTGATCTTATCATGGAAATCAACAACTTTTTATCATTCCTTCATCTAAATATGAGAATGCCATTCTTACTCTTTTTAACAAATTCATCGTCTCTCCAGTAATTTTATTAATGTGTCTGTCCGCAGTTAAATTTTCAGTAACTGTTACTCCCAAATCCACTTCCTCTTTTGATTTCTGTAACTTCACACCATCCATCTCATAATGATATTGTATTCTTTTCTTACTCTTACCAAACTCCATTACTTTAAATTTACTTAAATTGAATTCCATTTGCCAAGATTTACTCCATTTATTTATCTTATTTAAATAATCTTGCAATACCATACAGTCATTTACATTTTCTACCCTTCTCATCAGCTTAGCATCATCTGCAAATAAATTCATATAAATTTTTATTTCTTCATTTATGTCATTCATATTACAAAGATTATTGGTCCCAACACTGACCCCTGTGGGACACCACTAGTTACTTTCAGCCAAGATGAATTCTGGTCTTGTATTACTGTTCTCACCTCTCTATCATCCAGATAATCCTCCATCCACTCCAGCAGTCTCCCTCCAATTTTTCCACAATTTTTTATCTTCCATAGCAATCTTCAAGTCTAAATAGACACTATCCACCCATCCATCTCTCTCCTGCACAATACTGATTACCCTTGAATAGAAGGACAATAAGTTCATGGAGCATGATCTTCCCCTCCTAAATCCAAATTGACAATTTAAAAAAACTTTATCTTTTTCCAAGTGTTCTATCTATCTTTCCTTTATTGTTCTTTCACATATTTTTCCTACAAAACTAGTCAAGTGTGTGTGTGTGTGTGTGTGTGTGTGTGTGTGTGTGTGTGTGTGTGTGTGTGTGTGTGTGTGTGTGTGTGTGTGTGTGTGTGTGTGTGTGTGTGTGTGTGTGTGTGTGTGTGTGTGTGTGTGTACCAGCATTGGCATTAAAAAAAAAAAACACCCAAAAAATCCATCCCCCCAAAAAAAAAAAAATAAAAATAAATAAATAAATAAAATAATAAAAAATTTAAAAAAAAATTAAAAAACAGTCTAAGTATTTTTTTATTTAATATATCAAAATTTTGTTCTATATCATATTGATAAATAAGGTCTATATATATATATATATATATATATATATATATATATATATATATATATATATATATATATATATATATATATATATATATATATATATATATATATATATATATATATATATATATATATATATATATATATATATATATATATATATCCATAAAAAATTAAAAAGTAGTCAAGCCTGACCCATTCATTTCCTGTACAGTACAAGTTAACACAGACTTTGTCCAACTGGACCAACATGACCTAAACAAGTGTCCGATCTTCATTAATAGAAAGTGTCAAAATATTTCAAAATCTAACTCCTTTCGTGACTTCTGGCTTCTAGCCAAAAGCATCTTCAATAATTTTGCTGCTTCATATTTCCCTCCTTTATTTCAACATGATGGCACCACTGTCATCTCATCTATTTATAAAGCTGAACTCTTTGCTCAAACCTTTGCTAAAAACTTTACCTTGGATGATTCAGGGCTTGTTCATCCCTCTCCTCCACCCTCAGACTACTTCATGCTACCCATAAAAATCCTTCGTAGTGATGTTTTCCATGCTCTCACTGGCCTGAACCCCTGGAAGGCTTATGGACCTGATGGGGTGAATCCTATTCTCTGAAACTGTGCCTCCATGCTTGCACCTTGCCTAGTCAAACTCTTTAAACTCTGTTTATCAACATCTACCTTTCCTTCTTGCTGGAAGTTTGTCTCCATACAGCTTATTTCTAAAAAGGGTAACCATTCTAATCACTCAAATTACCATCCTATTGTTTTAATTTCATGCCTCTCTAAAGTTTTTAATTTATCCTTAACAGGAAGATTCTGAAACATCTATCACTTCACAACCTTTTATTTGATTGCCAGTATGGGTTCCATCAAGGGTGCTCTACTAGTGATCTTTTGACTTTTCTTACTGAGTCTTGGTCATCCTCTTTTAGAGATTTTGGAGAAACTTTTGTTGTTGCCTTAGACATATCAAAAGCTTTTCATAGAGTTTGGCACAAAGCTTTGATTTCCAAACTACCCTTCTATGGCTTCTATCCTTCTCTCTGTAACTTCATCACAAGTTTTCTTTCTGATCCTTCTATTGCTGCTGTGGTAGACAGTTACTGTTCTTCTCCTAAATCTATTAAAAGTGGTATTCCTCAGGCTTCTATCCTGTCACCTACTCTCTTCCTATTATCCACCAATGATTTTCTAAACCAAACTTCTTGTCCTATCCACTCCTATGATGATGATACTAACCTGCAGTTTCCATACCTTTTCAGAGACGCCCAGCCCTTCAGGAAGTAAACAGTTCTCACAGAGAAGCCACAGAACACCTGACTTCTGATCTCTCCAAAATTTCTGATTGGGGCAGAGCAAACTTAGTATTGTTCAATGACTCAAAACTCAATTCTTCCATCTATCAACTTGACACAACCTTCCAGACAACTATCCCCTCTTTTTCAATGACACTCAACTGTCCCCCTCTTCTATACTGAATATGCTCAGTCTGTCCTTTACTTATAATCTAAATTGGAAACTTCACATCTCATCTCTAGCTAAGACAGCTTCTATGAAGTTAGGCATCCTGAGTCATCACCAGTTTTTTTCACCCCCCCTCCCCAGCTGCTAACTCTGTACAGGGGTCTTATCCATTCATGTATGGAGTATGCTTCACATGTATAGGGGGTTCCACTCATGCCACTCTTTTCAGACAGGGTGGAATCAAAAGCTTTTCGTCTTATGAGCTCCTCTCCTCTAACTGACTGTCTTCAGCCTCTCTTTTATCACCACAATGTTGCATTTCTTGCTATCTTCTACCACTATTTTCATGCCAACTGCTCTTCTGATCTTGATAACTGCATGCCTTTCCTCCTGCAGCCTTGCTGCACAAGACTTTCTTCTTTCTCTCACCCCTATTCTGTCCACCTCTCTAATACAAGAGTTAACCAGCATTCTCAATCATTCATCCCTTTCTCTAGTAAACTTCAGAACACCCTGCCTGCTTCCATATTTCCACCTTCCTATGACTTGAAGTCTTTCAAGAGGAAGGTTTCAAGACACTTATCCTGTAATTTCTGACTACTGCTTTAGACTCTGGGGGCCGGCACCTCAGTGGGCTTTTTTTTTATTATTATTATTATTATTATTAGATTTTTTATTGCTCTTGACTGGTCCCCCTCCTACATGAAAAGAAAGAACACTTCAAAACTTTTTTTTCACTCTAGATTACTTTTTAATTGCTTATTTAAACTGATTTACATATAAATATGAGAGTAAACAAAGAGATAAATACCCCCCCAAAAATACACGTTTTTTTTTCAAACCTTGGTACATACGTGTGTGTGTGTGTGTGTGTGTGTGTGTGTGTGTGTGTATATATATATATATATATATATATATATATATATATATATATATATATATATATATATATATATATATATATATATATATATATATATATATATATATATATATATATGATGTAATGCGAGTTTCTGCAGATATTGGCAGAGGTGAAAATACAAATTATTTTTAGTCAAAAATGTTTTGTGTATATATGCATTTTTTAAATTCAAGTATGGATGGAAGACACAGTCACAACAGCCTGGCTGGGCATCCACGGTGGGATGTGTAGATGTGGGATGTATGAAATTATGAATCTGTAGAGAAACACCACAGTTGCATACTCCATATTACTGTAAGTGCATTGCTGGCAGTTTCGTTTCTCCTCTCAGATTTATGCAATACAATCTAAATGTGACTTAGCAGGAAAGTGTAAGAGACTGAATGACAGTCAGCTAATTCACTCCTAACCTTGCTCCTTTTCTTTCCCTACCTGCCTGCCCAGTCAGGTATGGTGCCACCTAGCCTATCATTTTATTTATTGTTAATTACAGCCATACTATCCTTGAGTGATGTTTATCAGTAAATAACCTGTCCATTGATACTACTCATCTCATTATGAGATACTGTAATGCTCCAAAACTTGTAGAAATCATGACTGAATAACTGACAATTTCAGCGACGGACATCCTGTGTCTACACATCCCACCATGGATGCCTAGCCAGGCAGGCCATTGTGAATGTCACCTACCTACACTTTAATTTCTTGACAGGGCTAAACAAGGCCTCAAAATGCATATGTGCATAGCACATTTTTTACTTAAAATAACTGAAGTTTTCATCTCTGGCAATATCTGCATAAATTCATTTTACATCCTATAACCCTTTAAATCTATTTTGTTCATATAGTATCACAAAAAAAAGCTCCCTTTTCATGCCAGTAAATGGTCTACAAATATCACAGCAAAACAGAGAAACAACAAGTATCATTCTTCTTTATTAGTATTTGATGACTATCCTTTGCTTTGATGACCAACTGTAGATATCTACACATAAAAATGTAGTTTCAAGAAATTATCCCTATCAAGGTCATCATCCCACATTTTCAACACACCTTAGCTTTCCAAAGGGCGAAAATAAAGATGTCTCAATTCTGTAGCTTTTTTCTGGGTATGACCAATAGTTCTCAGTTCAGTCAAAATTGGATGAGTTTCCATGCCACTCAAGAACTTGCACAGTATTTTCCAGAAGGAAATTTTGAAACTTTTTTGCCCTTTATGAGCTGGAGCAGTCATGCAAGAAATGAGTATTTGTTTTCATTGATGGATATTAACAATGTAAATGCTATTTACTATAACATTCTTTGGAAAAAGAATAAAACCCCATGCCCAATTCACCACTGTAGCACTTGTACCATCAAAGATGCTAGGTACTTGACAATTTTCCACTGCATGCCTATGTAGCTACAGCAGGTATCTTGAAATAATTGATGATGGAACAATATAGTTCAAAATATATTGCAATTTCCTTTAGAGACACATTTTCTCTGATAAGGATGAGAACTGTGGCTTTTTCCCACGTATGATAATCACTTCACAGGTAATACATGAGATGAAGAAGAAAATTAGGGAGGATAGAGGAAGGTGTCATACATCAACCCATGATCATAACTCAGAGACCACTGGCAATATACAGTGGGATCCACAATAGTGTACAGTTCAGGTAACATAAATTACAAATTGAATAACAAACCAGATTACAAATAAAAGTCAATTGAATAATGAACAAAATCCCTATTAATGAACTCCCTGCCCTCCTGGCACCCTTGAACATCTATGGAAACCACACACCCCCTTCCAGGCAGCCATATCTGAAGGAACAGAGTCCTTTTACCACCCAGATTGTAACAAGATAGTCACTAGCCATTTGTACACCAATCAAAATATTTTTCACTAATTTAGGCCCCAAAATCAACTGCAACAAATACTGGCATAGCAGCCATGATGACACATGGAGGCTGGTACACCTTTCTGTCTCTCCATACTAACTTAGTCCTGACTGCAGGTTTGCCAGAACTAAATAACATCATATGTTGGGAGTCTGAATAACATCTCATACCACTTTCCTGCTAGTGTGAACACAGCTGTTTTGAGTTCTTATAGTGGAGCATATAATGGTTCATGGAGTGCATTCTCCACATCATACCAGTGTCATATAGTATGCCACTCACAAACTCCCCAATAACTAACAACTTGACACAACAGGGTTACCAACCTAGTACCACACCACACAGGTTATACCAGAAATTATCGTGTGCTGTGTCTTATTGTATCATACAGTAAAGGTAATGAAAATTTTTTTGATGAGTGTACAACTCATGGAACTACAGAAATAAAGAGCAACAGCAAAGAATGACGAGTGAATTTAATCATAATTTGATTTTTGTTATGGCAAAGAAGGTAATCTTATAAAAAAGAAAGACAAAAGGGAGGAACACTTCAAAAG
>NC_087162.1:7690000-7697500 GCF_035594125.1 Scylla paramamosain | reverse complement strand
CTGGTGGAGACGTCTCAGAATGCCTAATTTCATAGAAGCTGTTTTAGCTAGAGATGAGATGTAAAGTTTCCAGTTCAGATTATAAGTAAAGGACAGACCGAGGATGTTCAGTGTACAAGAGGGGGACAGTTGAGTGTCATTGAAGAAGAGGGGATACTTGTCTGGAAGGTTGTGTCGAGTTGATAGATGGAGGAATTGAGTTTTTGAGGCATTGAACAATACCAAGTTTGCTCTGCCCCAATCAGAAATTTTAGAAAGATCAGAAGTCAAGCGTTCTGTGGTTTCCTTGCATGAAATGTCTACCTCCTGAAGGGTTGGACGTCTATGAAAAGACGGGGAAAATTGCAGGGTGGCATCATCAGCATAGGAGTGGATAGGACAAGAAGTTTGGTTTAGAAGATCATTAATGAATAATAAGAAGAGAGTGGGTGACAGGACAGAACCCTGAGGAATACCACTATTAATAGATTTAGGAGAAGAACAGTGACCATCTACCACAGCAGCAATAGAATGGTCAGAAAGGAAATTTGAGATGAAGTTACAGAGAGAAGGATAGAAGCCGTAGAAGGATAGTTTGGAAATCAGAGCTTTGTGCCAGACTCTATCAAAAGCTTTTGATATGTCCAAGGCAACAGCAAAAGTTTCACCAAAATCTCTAAAAGAGCATGACCAAGACTCAGTAAGGAAAGCCGGAAGATTACCAGTACAGCAGCCTTGACAGAACCCATACTGGCGATCAGATAGAATGTTGTGAAGTGATAAATGTTTAAGAATCTTCCTGTTGGGGATAGATTCAAAAACTTTCGATAGGCAGGAAATTAAAGCAATAGGACGGTAGTTTGAGAGATTAGAACAGTCACCCTTTTTAGGAACAGGTTGAATGTTGGCAAACTTCCAGCAAGAAGGAAAGGTAGATGTTGACAGACAGAGCTGAGAGTTTGACTAGGCAAGGTGCAAGCACGGAGGCACAGTTTCGGAGAATAATAGGAGGGACCCCACCAGGTCCATAAGCCTTCCGAGGATTTAGGCCAGCAAGGGCATGGAAAACAACATTGCGAAGAATTTTAATAGGTGGCATGAAGTAGTCAGAGGGTGGAGGAGAGGGAGGAACAAGCCCAGAATTGTCCAAAGTCCTATCTAAAGTTTGACTAGGCAAGGTGCAAGCACGGAGGCACAGTTTCGGAGAATAATAGGAGGGACCCCACCAGGTCCATAAGCCTTCCGAGGATTTAGGCCAGCAAGGGCATGGAAAACAACATTGCGAAGAATTTTAATAGGTGGCATGAAGTAGTCAGAGGGTGGAGGAGAGGGAGGAACAAGCCCAGAATTGTCTAAAGTAGAGTTTTTAGCAAAGGTTTGAGCAAAGAGCTCAGCTTTAGAAATAGATGTGATAGCAGTGGTGCCATCTGGTCAAAATAAAGGAGGGAAAGAAGAAGAAGCAAAGTTATTGGAGATATTTTTGGCTAGATGACAGAAGTCATGAGGGGAGTTAGTTCTTGAAAGGTTTTGACACTTTCTGTTAAAGAAAGAGTTTTTGGCTAGTTGGAGAATAGACATGGTTCCGGGCAGAAATATAGTGTGCATAAGATTCTGGTGATGGAAGGCTTAAATACCTTTTGTGAGCCACCTCTCTATCATGTATAGCACAAGAACAAGCTGTGTTAGACCAAGGTTTAGAAGGTTTAGGACGAGAAAAAGAGTGAGGAATGTACGCCTCCATGCCAGACACTATCACCTCTGTTATGCACTTGGTACACAAAGACGGGTCTCTGACACGGAAGCAGTAATCATTCCAAGGAAAATCAGCAAAATACCTTCTCAGGTCCCCCTAACTAGCAGAGGCAAATCGCCAGAGGCACCTTCGCTTAGGGGGATCCTGAGGAGGGATTGGAGCGATAGGACAAGATACAGATATGAGATTGTGATCGGAGGAGCCCAATGGAGAAGAAAGGGTGACAGCATAAGCAGAAGGATTAGAGGTCAGGAAAAGGTCAAGAATGTTGGGCATATCTCCAAGATGGTCAGGAATACGAGTAGGGTGTTGCTGATACTTGTCAAAGCAGCACCAAACTCAAGGTGATAATGCACGAAACTCAGGATGGTAAAAATTTAGGACTAGGCACGAAACTCGGGAGGGTACTGTACATATTTGTTGCATTATCACAAAAACAGTGATACAAATGTGTTAAATTTGATGATTTTTTTTTTTTTATTGTAGAATTTTTTACATTATTTTCTGGTTCCCTGGAATCAATTTTTCCCCGTAGGTTCTTCAGTTGCCATAATACACATTTGCCAAAGTGAACACTACACTGGAATGAATCATGTTTGTTGTCACATACCCTACTGAATATATATATATATATATATATATATATATATATATATATATATATATATATATATATATATATATATATATATATATATATATATATATATATATATATATATATACACACACACACACACACACACACACAGTAAAACCTCCATGAACTGAACTATATTGGGCGAGGTGGCTGACAGCTCATGAAGTTGTTTATCTGACAATGTACCTCTTTGGCCAGTTTCTATGTACATAAACATGTACATTTATTGTTATTTACAGCATATTTGTTAGCACATTATAAGCTTTGGCCAGTTTCTATGTACATAAACATGTACATTTATTGTTATTTACAGCATATTTGTTAGTACATTATAAGCCCCAAGATTGATATTTACAACATATTTTGTTATTACACACTGTACACAATGCACTAACTGATCACTTAAGACTTTACTTAACATTACACAACTACACACTTAGTATTCACTTACATTGTACACAACACACTCATCACATAAGAGCTAACGTAACATTATGCACTGTACTACTCATGTACTTTTGCTTGTCAATCAGAATCTGAGTCAAAGATGTTGGCTGGTGGCTCTGGTATGACTAAGGATGGAGTGGAGCTGGGCAGACTGGCTGAGGAGCTTAATAAGTGCATTCAGGTTATCCAATATTTAGCTTATTTGGGTTCAGGTTAGGAAGGTTTTACTGTATTTGAATGCTCTTGCCAAATGATTCCATACATCTCTAATGCAAAAATAACCTGATGAAAAGAGAGAGGGCTAAATCAACTGCAACTAGGTACCTTTTCTTTCTAAGATACTATTCATTAAATCAAAGACTGTGAATGTTGTAGAAATTAATAGAGAGTAAGTTTCTGTTTACATCAAGGCATGTTGATAGTTTCTTTAATAGCCTGCCAAGAATATTTCTAGGTTGTGTTGTACATTTAGTTCCATAATAATAGTGATGTTAAGATTGTGAAGGTTTTTATAATGTATGTAGTGTAGTGTGAACATGGGCCACCATGATACAGTGGAACCAAGTGCACGTAGGGGCCAATGGATCATCAGGTACACGGATTTGAATCCTCGCCATCCCCCAAGGTTAGGAAGGATATTCACTTAGGGTAGTGATTCCCAAATGCCAAATCAAAGTCCTCCATTATGAGGCACAATCCTAGTCCTGATTCACCAGAACCTGGATACAAAAACTGGAGAAAATAAATACAGTGGAACCTCGGTTTTCAAACTTAATTTGTTCCTGAATGCCATTCAAAATCCAAAATGTTTGAAAACCAAAACTATTTTCCCCATTGGAATCAATGTAAAATAGATTAATCCATTCTCAGACACCTATCCACTAATTCTTAGCGGGTAATGTCCAATGCTCCCACTGCTAAGATGGCCACTCCACAACATCTCCAGCTTAGAAATTATTTTTATCTAGAAAGGATGTATTTAATGAACTTAGTAACACATAATTCATCAAAAGATATTGTTTAGACCATACAGGCATTCTCTTTGTCACTGATCATGTGAGGGAAGCCTTACAGAGTGAGACAGAGAGGAGCAACCCACTCATTGCCAAAATGAAGGTGATTATAACACTTAGACATCTTGCTGCTAGGAAAAGCTACTGGGAAAAATGCAGTTCTGCTGTAGTGATGGCATTGTAAGTCACAGAGAGAGCCACAGGAAGTTTGGGATTGCTCCTGAGCACTGAACCTTGCTTGTTTACATAGAGGTTCTTCAACTTCTTCAATAGGATCACATTTAACTTATTTCAAAGACTGAATTGCTGTCTTACCCTCTGTGTCTCTCCTCCAATATGAAAACGAAGAAAATATTTATAGAAACTATAAATTAGTAATAAATGGCAGCTTTTGCTACGTCTTATAGTATTTGAAATCAAGTAACTTTGTTCGAAAACCAAATTATGGTATGGCAACTGAAGCAATTACGAGTTAAAATTTTTGTTCAAAAACAAAGTTGTTCAGAAAGGGAGATGTTCAGTAACCAAGGTTCCACTGTAAATAAAAAGTATTGTGAAAATAGTAAGATATTTTGTGTTTAGGGAACAGGCTGCAACTGTTCTCTTGATAAGAGACACAACGTTAAACAGACAGCAAGAGCTTAGGGAAGATCAGCAGCACATTTGCAGTGTTCCTTCATTCATATATGTATAGCCCCTTGGAACTGAAAATGCAGCAGCAGGTATCTAATGCCTACTCCTACTATGCTCTTACAGTTCAGATGAAATAATTAGAGTATGACTGCACAATATCTTCTTTTTGCTTGTATAGAAATAAAGAAATAACACTTCAAAAATGTACCACAAGTATCAATATCTGATCATTCTGACAATGCTTCCTTGATGAAGATGATGATAATGAAGTGGAATTACTAATCAGAAAAAAGTAACATGTACTTACCAAAGATATAGGGCTTCATGGATGCGAGCATACATATAGCATTCTGCATACAACCATGATGCTGCAAACCACTTAGGAGACACTCCATATGTGCTGACATAGCTCTCAAATTGCTGGTTCCATATTTCTGAATCATCTGTAAAGAAATCTGTCAGGAAGCAAAATCCAAAAACATATGCTAAAAAATCAATAAATCTTTAAAAATAAGTAAATAAAGCCAGTTTTACATTCTGGATCAGATATAAAATCAGCAGTACAGTATACATATAGTCATTTAATAACAAACAAGGCAGTATTTATCAAGTCTGATTCATGTAGATGTAAAAAACACCTTAACCAATATACATACAACCACACTCAGTAACAGGCATTTGGTGCTCAAGCATGAAAGATGGTTCAAGGTTCAACTTGAATGCTTTACTAGAAGGTTTCAGCATACCTAATCACAAATGATCATTGTAAAAATAAATAAAATACAAGTAGCACAAGGGTTTAATGTGATGCACTCAAATAAATGTTCAGCTTGAAAATTGCTATCTTCCAATCTAACTGTGTTATACAGGCATTCCTTCATTTTCACATTAGTTTCCTCTCGGCTGTGCACAAAAATGAAATCTAGATCATAAATTTTGTTTATTTTCCCTTCCACATCAGATTTCAAAATCAGTAGCACAGGATACATATAGTCATTTAATAACAAACAAGGCAGTATTTATCAAGTTTGATTCACGTAGATGTTAATCTGGAAACTTATCATACGAATAACTGGATAATTGAGATTATTCCCTATATTAGAACCCTGATCAGTCAGAACCTACGACACTGGCTATTCTGACATATAAACCTAACTACCATGACACTTTGTTACTTCCTTCTTAATAAAGTGAAGCAAGATTAAAACCTGATAAGTTGATTTACACATTAGAAAAGATAACACACATCAGCACCATAAAATGAGGATAATAGGCATAGACCTCTTTTGACTTGCTATATCAACTGTTTTAAAATATGATATTCTGAAACACATGGTAAAATTTTAAGGCACAGCTGTTCTAACTTATCAAGGTTCTATTGTACAAATCACCAGAGAAATATCACCACTATAGTTATTATAAAAGTAACAAACAACATTATTCTATTAAGTGCTGGTTTAGCATATATCTACTTCCTACATATTCTAAGCAGTAAATATGTATAACACATGCTATACCATATGGGTTGTTGGGTTGAGGGGACCATAAGAGTTGAAAGTCTTTGTTTGTTTGCATCTCATTCTTCATCTGAGACAAGCGACTGACAACTTCCTTACACCCTTCTTGAGCAGCCTGGAAGATATTTTGAAAATAGTGAATGGAGTTACAGGTTAATTACATAATTTTCAAAAACCTGATCTGCTAACAACTCAACATTAAGTATACATCTTAATCAACATTCCAAATAACTTTTTTTTATTCCTTTTTTCATAATGTTTTCTACACTACACTTTCCCTCTTCTCATTCAGCCTCTCCCTTCTGCTAGCCTTCTCTCTTCCATGGGACCTATTTATTTACCATGTCACTGCACAGAAGAAAGGCCAAAACTAGATTATATTAGAGGGGTAGAAGATTGTACTGAACTCTGGGCCATCTGTTGGCAAAGCAAAGGTATCAGCTAGAATGCAAGCAATCCATGAAAATATGTAATATTTTTATAAAATGAAAAATGAACAGCAGATCAAAGATTGTGGTATTCAAATTAAGAGCAAAATCATCTTACAGTCAGCAACATTTGTGATTAGAACTCCTGCCATTGTGAGCATCACATTGCACAAACTGCCAACTCACTCCTTCTCAGTCTGAAAAAATCTGCCACTAGAAAATAACTACATGGCAACTTAGGTTAGCCTCTCCTATGTTTTTGAAAGCATAGAATAACAGATTCAGTGTTCGACATATTGACATAAAGGAAAGTTACCTTTCATGACTGTACCTTGCTTTGGCTAACAAAACAGCTGTGTTTGTTTTAAACAAAGTGTTCTACTAAGGTGATGTGAGATGCCTGGAAAATGTACAGGCCATGATTACATAGTACAATTGTTAGAGTGTCACTAGAATGCTGAAACAAATTGAAAAATATGCTGCATAACTATTGCCAATGAAAAGACTGTGAGTGGATTGGTGAATAAATTGAGGGCAATGAGGGATGCAAGGATGTGGCTCACCACAAACATGGTGATGGGCACCCCAAAATGTTTGACAACACCTTACATGGTATCAAGAAACAGTTAAAGGTATGTTCTCAGCTTATAGCAAAACAACTAAAAAACAAACAATTTGGGGCACCCCACCACCATGTTTGTGGTTAGGCACATCCTTTCATCCCTCATCATTCCATTTTTTCACCAATGTACTCACAGTCTTTTCATTGGCAATAGTTAGGCAACATATTTTTCAATTTGTTTCACTATTCTAATGAAACTCTAACACTCATACTATGTAATCATGGCCTGTATATTTTCCAGGCATCACACATCACCTCAGTAGAGCACTTTGTTTAAAACAAACACAGCTGTTTTGTTTGCTGAAGCAAGGAGAGGTAAAAAAGATAACTTTCCCTTATGTCAATGTCAAACACTGAATCCATTATTCTGTGCTTTCAAAAACATAAGAGGGGCTAACCTAAGTTGCCATATGGTTATTTTCTCCCAGTAGATTTCTTCAAACCGAGAAGGGGCAAGTTGCCAGTTTG
>NC_087162.1:7655000-7685000 GCF_035594125.1 Scylla paramamosain | reverse complement strand
TCAGCAGAGTCCCATTTAAGGGCACTAATAGCAACCAGTGTAAGTATGGGCGCTGCTCCATTCCACTTTCACCATCCTCAGTTTTCACACCGAAGCTAGCTGTTGCGTCAATTTAACTTGTTCTCATGTCTACGGTCTTGAATCTTCAAAATTTTACACCATCTGACTGAGACTTCATCGTCACTTAGAGAATGTATTTGCGCTGTGTATCTCACCAACTCCCCCTTGACTATATCGGATTCTTCACGTACGAGTATTTGACATTCATTTGGGAGCATAACTCACTCCTCTCCAGCGGAATCTCTCTTTGAAGTGTCAATATACATTGTACCATGTTAATTTTTCAGTGATCAGCTTACTAATTCTTCATATTTGCTATTCTGGACGATCTAGTTACTCTATTTGTATTGTACTTGTATCTATAACTGACCACCCTGAAAAATATATATATTCTACATTTTTTTTACCTTTTTCCCAACCTTGAGTCTTACAAGTCTTGCGGAGTGGGAAGACCTGAGAAGATACTAGCTTCTCATGGTTAAAGATTTGTCCTGCCATCAGATCAATTTGTGTTTCTAAGCAGGTAAGCAGTACATAATGTACGAGTATACTGCTTCAGCATCGAGACCTTTCTCTATGCAAAGTGCATAACAAAGGTAATTTTTTTTTCTGCCATGGATGATGTAGGCATATATTCCTCACTCTTTTTGTAATTCTTAAGTTCAAAAACTTTGGTTCGTCTCTTCATGCTCTCATGCCATAGGATAGAGAGCACAGCTCACTCACAGTATTTCACAATTCCAACTCCAGAAACTCAGGAAGGGAGGAAAGAGGATTATATTCTTGCCCAAAATTATGCCATTTTGCCAAAACTTCATCAGTGTGATTCCTTAAAATCTTACCAGATGTAATTTCCTCAGTGACTTCTGTAGAGACCCTTGCCAAAATTACCTTCAAATGTTGATTCTTCTTCATTTCCCTCAACCATTTCACTCGGTATGCAGCAGTCATTTTTTTTTTCCTGTGAAGTCGAACTTTTTTTTTCAAATCTTTACTGAAAATTCAATACTTGAAGATGATATAATTCGTAGGGTAAGAATGAGTAGGAAATCTTGAGTAGAGACATGCAGTTAATAAGTTAGGAAGAACAGTAACCATAGAAGTATGTGAACATAGCAAGAGTGCAATGTTGCGTCGGTGAGAGATAATGAAGTAAAGGTGGGCATATTTATTTATTTATTTATTTTTTTTTTTTTTACTCTATCCTGTTCATAGTAGAGTTGCGTGGGTAGATGAAAGAGGAACAAGTCCTAAATCATCCAGTGTGGAGCTGTCAGCAAAGGTCTGATAGGAGTTCAGCTTTACAGATGGAGATAATTAAAGTAGAGGAGAGAAAGATGACAAAGATATTTCTAGATAGGGGGATATTTTTGGTAAGCAGAAGTCAAGAGAAGAGATAGATATAGCAAGGCATAGGAAATATCTAACATGATTTTTTGTTACAGAAATATAGTAGGCATGAATTTCGGATGAAAGGGTAAGCCTTTCTATCAGGACCGCACAAGAACAAGCACAGTTGAACCAAAGTTTACGGACTTCAGGATTAGAAAAAAAAATGTGTGAGATATGACCCACTATGCGTTCTGCACTGAGAAATGGAGGTCTGACACTAAAGCAACATTCATTCCAGGGAAAATCTGAATAATGTAATGCGTAAATAAAAATAAATAAATAAATAAATAAATGAAAATGAAGCACCTCCACTTTTGTGTATCTAGTAGTCGCGCCGGAGCGATAGAGGTAGGATGCGGAAATGTAATAGAGACTTCAGCAAAGGAGAAAAATGGATAAAATGTTATTGGTGTTTGGAACTCTCTGAGTATTGTTTGTGAATGTATTTGCTATTTTCTCTGTACTGTTATCATTTTATAAAGTTTGCAATTTTTGTAACATATTTCACTTATATTATAAAAAATGCCTGATCTGTTTTCCTGATGAAGAATTTTATTTTATATGTTTTTATACGTATCCTGTCATGATTTAGTTAACTGAAAATTCACTTGTTTTCCTCTGTAAAAGTTTATATTTGTTCCCATTACAGTGTCATACCTATCATTCCGCAGTCACTCCCTTCACTGATTAATTATTAGTAATATAACATGCTGTTGTGTCTTTTTTTGCCTGACATTTTCAGATATATATATATATATATATATATATATATATATATATATATATATATATATATATATATATATATATATATATATATATATATATATATATATATATATATATATATATATATATATATATATATATATATATATATATTTTTTTTTTTATTCTTCTTTCTTTGTTTTATCCATTTAGGTTCTCCTGAATCCAGCTATAGTCATTTACTCATGTACAGAATGTACGGCTGGCGTGATTCACATGTGTAGTGCTTTTTCTTCTGGAAAATTTATTACCTCTTCGCCACGTTCGCTATATTCTTGTGCACTAAATTTTGCTATAAACGGTCCTCTTATTTTCTTATAGTTTTTGTTGACCTTAGCATTCAATCTCCACGAATGTGTTTGTGTGTGTGTGTGTGTGTGTGTGTGTGTGTGTGTTGTGTGTGTGTGTGTGTGTGTGTGTGTGTGTGTGTGTGTGTGTGTGTGTGTGTGTGTATATCCTTTTTGGGTGCATTGAAGCTAGTTGTGGCCGTATTTTTTCATTCATTTGTAAATTCACAGTGACATGTTTATATTTTTAATGATCGAAAAGGAAACTGCACGCACATTGTCTTAATCGTGAAACAATGAAGTAGGCGACAAGTTGTATTTCCATACAGATATCTAAGTTAACACTACGGTGGAGAGGCTATCTTGTCTCTCACCGTCTCCTGAAAGTGAGCGTGCAGCTTGCATTAGCGCTCCCTTTAACTGTCTGCCTCTCCTCCCTTTAACTAGACTTGCACGATCAGCTGATTTCGCTCCCTAGATGAAGAGTCTGGTTACGAGAAATAGCTATGGCTACTGATTGCGTATGCTTGATATTGCCAGTACACAAATTCCATTTTGTTGATATGATACATGTTTCGTGTATTCCACACGTGAAATTAGTATCCGCTGTGTGCATTAGGGGATTCTAGTGTAATCGGAATATCGAGGGAAAGTATCTGCTTACTAACTGTGCATGTAAGTGAAGGTTCTCATATTTAAACATTTCTTGTCTTGTAAACTATTTAGGATGTGTATACGTGATGCGTTTAAATATGGCGGGTATTAGCAGTGTTGCGCAGGGAAGATGCTGAAGCTGGCCACTCGAGGCCGCAGTCAGCTTTACAACTATTAACGCTCGACTCAGCTCGGCTCCCTTGACGTCACGCTCGGTTTTGCCGCGCCGCCAATGAGCGCGGGGCTGGTGAGCACGTGATGGGGCCCGGCCAATGGGAGGGCCGGGGCCGCGCAGCCACACTCGCCCAAACTCTGACAAGCGTAGAAAAAGTTTTCACTGTGAGCCGCCATTTTGGTTTGACTACTACTCGGCGCAAAATATTTTTGTGGCCGGATAATGTAACTTTGTGTCAACATGGACGGCTGATTTTACACCAGGAGCGTAGCAAGAGGCATATTCTGTACATACAAGTGAAGAAAATGTGAATATTTGTAAGGATGTTGGCGTGTTTGGCGCGGGAAGTGCAGCACCGCGCTCAGTGAAGCTGTGGAGCTCAGTTGTGAAATCCCACCAAGGAGATGTCTGCCTCGCAAAGTTACAATTTTCCCGGCGATCCGTGGCGGATGCCCACTTAGAGTACGGTGGTAGATATATTGAGTTGTAATGATGCAATATGAGTGGCGCGGGGACGCTTGCAGGCCAGGATTGAGTGTAAAAGTGTGGTGTAGTGGAGGCATCGGTCTTGTGTTGAGCAGCGCGTTGTAAACAAGGACGTGATGGCGGAGCAGCCGCTGGGCAACGAGCCGCCCAACAAGCGGGCCAAGATTGACTCCTTCCAGTCACCTGACCCCACCGGTAAGTCCATTCTTGTTAGCTCTGATGCATTTACTACTTCTGGCGTGAATTTGGGAGCCGTAGGTGATGATGAGCGTTGATAAAAGGAACGCCCACCTGAGTAGTGTGAGGCTGGACTCTACCTGGCCAAGGCACGGGGTGGCGACCTGGCCTGGCCAAACAAAACATGCACATGCACTACACTCCCCGAGAAGACTCACAATACACAAAATGAACCAAGAACTGCTAGATTTGTGCACATTGAAGGTGTGCGTTAGCCTCTTAGTGTTATATTTACTGTCAACATTGGTGTTGTCTTTGCAAGGTGCAACTTAAGACTCCTTGTTAGGAGGAGGTCGTGGCCGCCCATGGCATCATGGGTGACATAGAGGATATGTTAGGAAACACATTCACTCCATATCATGTTGTCATGCATTCTCAAGTCACATGTCACTGAACATGTTTTTCCTCAGTTTTATTAAATTTTACTTAATAGGTATCATGACAGAAATGAGGCCTACATGGAAGTATTAAGTGCCTCCTGCTTTTGTTATTGTCATTCACATATACTTAAAAGTGTTGTATTTTGTGAGCTTTGATAGTAATTGTGGTGGACTGCACATGAATTTTATGAAACATAAGTACATTTTTCTGACATGCTGTAGTTTATATATTTTCACCTTGTTTTTGGCTTGATGTGGGTTTCTAGTTTTTAGTACGCAAATGGTAGAAAGACATAATTTTGTTTTAGTGTAAGTTTCTTTGAACATAGGCAAGCTGAAGCTTAGTTTTGATTTAGTCTGGTAAGACAGTTACGTAGCTGTTATTCACATATTTATGTATGTAATTGCACTACATTAGTTAAGCATCTAGATAAGGAGACCTTAACCTGCAAGGTCACTTGGTTCATACATGTCAGTTGCTTTGGATCATATAACATGTCTTTCTCATACTTGAAAGTGTATAATACTGTTTTGAAAGTTTGTCTTGCAAAGTATACTATAAAGTATTTTTAAACCATCCACATTGGGTTTCTTTCTGACAGGCACATATCTCCCAAGTCACACTCCAAGCCAACTTAACTGTTGTCATAGTGGTCTTAACAGGCCTTGTAATTGATGAATGTTGATGACTGCTGATCATCTTTAAGTATTTTCTTTGTGTTAGTTTTGGAATATCTAATGGTATGAATAATATTGAAAATTGCAAACACATAATATCTCGAGGAAAACAAAGCATTAGAGACAGAATTTTTGCTTTGTACGCCTGCAAAATCTGAGTATAGTTTGTGACATTGCTCAGTTACATGTTTCCTGAGGCACTTTACTCTTTCACCAAGTCTGTCACTGTAATTTTGCCACCTGAGGTTGTGAACATAACACTGGCTCTGACTGGTGCTCAATACTGAGGTTGTGAACATAACAACACTGGCTCTGGTGCTCTCACTGAGGTTGTGAATATAACAACACTGGCTCTGGTGCTCTCACTGAGGTTGTGAATATAACAACACTGGCTCTGGTGCTCTCACTGAGGTTGTGAACATAACAACACTGGCTCTGACTGGTGCTCACACTGAGGTTGTGAAAATAACACTGGCTCTGACTGGTGCTCACACATTGACCGACCTGTGTGTTCTAGTCGTGTTTTGAAACACAAGACCAACTCATGTACTGCCAAAACCCTTAGTTATAAGGTGCGTACTAAATTATTCAAATAAAAATAATCAGATATCTTACATAATGGTTTTGCTTGGAATAAAGATAATTTTCCTCTTGCTTTAAAAACAAGATTAGAGTATGCAGACTGACCAGTGCGTGGGAGCATAAGTCGTTGGTAGTGTTACTTTGCCCAAACCTCTGGTTGCAAACTGTAACAGTTAGTGAAGCACAGTATCTGTGTCTTTGTGTATCATCATTGTACTTAGGATTAGCTGATTCCTTGTATTAGGTAGTCATATTTGAGATAACACCTATATAGTTTTGCACAACAAAAACTATGTATCATGTGCTAGAATCTGTAGGTAGGTAGTGCTTACAGCATCATGAGCATACAGCAATGGCTGAAGCAGCTGTAATGACTACAGTTTCCATCTGTTACATGGGAGTTATGATGTGATTGTCACATCATGGCTTTGTTTATCTTATGAGATTTTGTTTACCTGGTGTCTTGACTGAAATTAGGATTACAAAGAAATGTTAAAGGCTCTGCAACTTTTGTTAGTGGAATTGTGTGCATAGAAAATTACTGTATAAGAATGCCTGAACACTGATCCTTATGTAATTGCCATCTGTTATGGTGGTACTGTGCAGACAACCTTGATTGAGGTAAGGAGGAATCTTCATATTGGTGCTGAACAATATTGTTCAAGAATCTAGATAGATGATATTGTCCAAGTGTTCCTGGAGGTGGAAGGATACACATGGTAAAGGACTGTAGTGTATTAATAATAAACTTGCACTGTACAGAAAGGTAAAGCAGAGCTGCCAGCAGACTAAAACTGGCTAGACCTCACTTCCCTTGTGGCTGCTGGGTGATTACATCCAGGCGTCAGGTCATGGGATGGGTGGCTTCCAAAGCCAGTACAATATTGTGCAATACTGTCTATTTTTTTTTTTCTTTTTTTTTAATACTTACTGTCCCAAAAAGTAAATTAGTGTAAGACTGGACTCTACCTGGCCAAGGGATGGGGGTGGCAACCTGGCCTGGTCAAAACAAAACTTGCACATGCACCACACTCCTTGGAGAGACTTACAATACACCAGATAAAGCAAGAACTGCCAGAGCATTAGCCTCATAGTGTCATATTTACTGTCAGCATTGGTGTAAGGGCAAAGACACCAGCATTGGTGTCTTTGTTATTGGCATTTCACACATGCAAAGTGTTGCAGTCATGCAGATATACCTAAAAGTGTTGCATATTGTGGGCTTTGGTAGTGATTGATGGATTGCAAATGAATTTTATGAAACTTTTTTTCTCAGTAGTCTACATTATTTGTTTTTTATTTTATTTATTTGTTTTTATTTACTTACTTTTTATTTATTTATTTATTTATTTTTTTTTTTGTTTATTTATTATCATTATTATTATTATTTTTATTATTATTCTTATTATTGTTATTATATATATTTTATTTTTATTTTTTATATCATTATTATTATTTTTTTTATTTTATTTTTTACTTTGTCTTTGGCTTAACAGATGAACTTCGTGTTTTTTGGTGAACAAACAAAAGACAAAATTTTGCTTGATGTTAGTCTGTATGAATCTAAGTAAGTGAAGCTTTGTGCACTGCAGCCAAGAGGTATTTCAATGTATTGCCTCCCAGCCATCACTAAGCTAACCAAACTATCAAGCCAAGCTAGCTTTGCATCATTGAAGTGTCACTTGCACAGAAGAACAGTTTTGTCAATTTATTTATTTATTTATTTTTATTTATTTATTTTTTTATTTTTATTTATTATATATATATTATTATTATTATTTATTTATTTTTTTTATAGCTTGTGTAAAGGCTCTGTGTTGTTCTTTGAACTAATTTATGTTTAATTTGATAATTTTTTAAGATAAGGCAACATCTTTTGGCATTGTCATCAAAGTTGAGTCATAGTATGTGACCTGTACTTGATTCACGATGCATGGACCATTCTGTGGATCTCACCTGTCACTGTTTTGTTCAGGGTAGCTGTGGGCAGGATGTGGTGTTTGGTGAAATTTGGTGACCATCTGGATGCTCCTCAACAACAATATGTTGTTCTCACCCAGGTTGTGATATATTCTCATTGTGGCAATTCTCTCTCTCTCTCTCTCTCTCTCTCTCTCTCTCTCTCTCTCTCTCTCTCTCTCTCTCTCTCTCTCTCTCTCTCTCTCTCTCTCTCTCTCTCTCTCTCTCTCTCTCTCTCTCAAAATATTTGTGATTAGCATTGACTTGCCCTTTTCTTTGTTCTTTTCCGTGAACTTACATTTTGTGCTGCTCTTTAAAGTGTGAATCACATGTGAGGCAGCCTTGTTTACCCCATACAGATTTGATCCCTAGGTTGATTAGCATGGAATCAATGCTGTTATCAGTTGTCAGGGGTCTGAGGTGTTCATAAAATGCCGTGAGGTGACTAGTTTCAGCCATAGCCATGATGAAGCAGAAAAATGTGACCAGGCCTCCCCTGTCTTGCATGTATGTTTTTGTTAATTGGGTGGTTACTTACTCTGTAGGTAATACTTGATTTCATTTTATTGAGTCTGATCTGCCCAATGAACTTGTTGGTTGTTGGTTATATAACCTTAGTGTAGATCCATGCTATCTGAGGTTGCTGTGGTTACAATTGTCTTTGATTTCCAGTTTTTCTCTCATGAGGTGGTTGGCTCTTGTTCTGCAAAACTTCATATAAACACTCTTTGAGATAGGTGGTGTTTTATAATGGATTGAAAAAAAAAATGTAGTTATGGTGCTACTGAAAGTATCATGATTAAAAAAGTGCTGACGTGTAAAGTTATAGGGTCAGTAGTTTCATTCAGTTACAGTCAGGGGGAGAGATATGCTGTCCTGTGAGTTGTTTTGATCGTAAGTTTTAAGATTATTTTTGACTTACTGCTGACAAAGTATAACTTGGAGGTACGAGAACATTGTTCTTATTTTGTATTTCTCATCTTACATTCATGTAAAGTTGTGTTTTTTGCTCTCCTTTCTTTTTGCTATTTATTTATTCTCTCTCTCTCTCTCTCTCTCTCTCTCTCTCTCTCTCTCTCTCTCTCTCTCTCTCTCTCTCTCTCTCTCTCTCTCTCTCTCTCTCTCTCTCTCTCTCTCTCTCTTCTATATAATATCTACTTGACACATGATGCTCTTCCCCACGGCTGCTCATTTATTTTCAGTCTTATCACGATCACTGAACAGAGGCCTGCTTTTCAATCTGTGATGTTCCGTTCTCATGTTTGTTACCTATATTAAAAATTATTCTTGTTTCCATTGTCTCAAATTTTTGCTCCAAGACTTGTATAACACTTCTGTTTTGTGATCCACATGTTAGGACCAGTTGATTGTACTGATTATTTTATTATTAATTTTTCTCTTTAGTGATTTTGGGAGGTTTCTTTTCTATTTTTTAGGACTTGCACCAATTATTTAATCTTATGTGTAATTTAAGCTTGAGGCATATTATATTCTTCTTGAGACTTACATTTTGGCTTTCTTCCTATAATTACAAAATCATCAGTACTTTATCATTCACTTATCTTAACTACATCAACATTAATGCAAAATGTTTATCTATTATCCATTTATTGTAATTCCAATTTCTCAGCTACAAGTTCCTTAACCCCTAAATGACTGGCGGTGGTGGTGATTTTCATCCCACCAGGATTGGCCCTCCTGTGCTACTCATAAATGTCAAAAATAGCCTATATTCACACACATGAAACTTAGTCTGCAATGGAATAGTGAGTGAAATAGACTTTGTACTCAACGTTAAGTCATCGTCTTTCTGACAATGCCATCCAGATGTCTCTGTGTGCAGTGGTTATGAAGAGACTGCAAGTTGAAAAGGAAAGACTTGAAGGAAGCTAGTCACTTACCTACCACGCATCTGATTCGCCTGACTGGATATGGCTAGCGTTTAATGAAAACAGGTGCTCTGAGCTCTCTTCACGCATGCTAAGGTTTTATCAAGTTCCCACCCTATTGAACTCTCACTAAGGTGTGTAGGAAATGGTCATGTGTGAGTGGGTAATACATGTGATGTTGAGGTCCAAGGGCAGGAAGGAGCAGGCAGGGAATTGGATTCATCAGAATCACTATTACTGTATTTAGCTATGGTGGGAGAGGGATAGAGACTGAGAGATTAGCCTAACCCAAAGACGGTATTACCAAAGACTGAATCACAAAAATTGACAAAAAGTAGCTAAGTTTAGCGTAAAAGTCACAGAGTGGTTATAATCACCTTTGGTCCTCATCTGGTAAAGCGTCTCTAGCTGCTTCCAGTCCTTTAGGGGTTTAAAGTATGGACAGCACTACACACACACACACACACACACACACACACACACACACACACACACACACACACACACACACACACACACACACACACACACACACACACACACACACACACACACACACGTTACCCCTGCATCTTCATAATGAGACTGTTCCTACCCTGTATCTGCTCCAATCCTAAGACCACAACAGATGCAGGGTACTTCTTACGAAGTGTCGTGCACTCTAACTGGATCCATATGCCAGTGGGCCCCACCCAGTGTACCCACACCCCCACCTAGGGATTCACAAGACTGTCATTTTCATGCACTCAGTGCTGTTGCTTTCTATCAAATGCCCTATGGCAGGAGCTTAGAATACTGCCACAGTACTGTATTTCTTGCATGTTATAAAAGGCAACCAAAAGGGATGAAGTGAGAGGGTAAGAAACCCCTGTTTCTGTATTTTGATCCTACTAATAGACAAAGCAAAATACATAATTCCAATACAGGAGAGATGATGGCGGTATAATAGGGGCATGTCATTTTGTCATGAGTTACTGGGTGATGGTTCAACACAAAGTATCTCATGGAAATGTACAAATTCATAGATTCAAGATGGCAGTGGCTGGAGTGACATGATGTTGTTTTGTGGACAGCAGTTTCTAAGTTTTCCTTTATTCACAGCATTTGCATTTTTTTTGTTTTTTTCATCAGATCCAGAAAACTTAACTTTTCCTTCTCCATCTAACCTATTCCTTTATTGTGTACTAAATCCTTAACTTGATCTTTTACACCTACTTCCTTATTAACTTTGGTTGTCCTCCAAGCTCATCCATTTAATGATTTTATTTATTATTTATTTTATTTAAAGCCACATACTTTCCCCTAGCTCCTTGCTTCATCTGTTGTCCTTTACTTGTGACATTTTTCTATTGTAGCAACTACTTGTCATGTTAACATCCTGTCCCAGGAGATTTATAAAACCAAGCTAAATTTGAGCTCACAGCATTGAGTGATGAGTTGACTGTGGTACAGATTGCCTGGAAAAGGGGAGTACTGTTCAGTTTCTTGTGCTGAAAGTTTTAGGTACATACATGGAAGGACTGTGTGGTGTTGGTAAGCAATGACTGAGAAAACACCAGTTGTATTGCATCACTCTTATAAATAGTAGGTACAGATTTTTGGCATTTGCCATTAATGAATGTCATATTTTACATGTCCTATATATTTATGGTGTATTTTTGTTTGATTTTTTTTTACTTATATTTTTTTTTATTTATCTGATGTTTTTTCTTAGGTATGTAAGGTGTGGTATTGTAAAATTTTACATTTGTAGTATTGTAACTGAAGTTTGGTATATCACTAATTTTTCTTTTGTTTCTCGTTTCAGATGAATTTGCTGCAATGTTAGAGAAGGCTCTTCCAGATGACTTAATATGGCCATCAGGAGACTCTCAAGGTGGAGGTGGTAGTGGTGGTGGCAGTGGTGGGAGTGGGGGAGGAGCTGGTGGAGGTGGCAGTGGTGGTGCTGGGGGAGGTGTAAATGGAATGATGGAGAACAGTGGAGGAGGTGGTGGAGGCCCTGGAGATCGTCCACAGCAGCTAAGCCACCTCATCCAGACAAAGACACCACCCCATTCTATAGCTGGAACAAATGCAATGGCCAGTGGACCCCACACCATGACCAACCAGAGCAATATGATTGTGAATGCATTGACAAATTCCAAAAGTCCTCATGGTGGACCAATGCAGTCACCTCAAAACACAAACTTGGGAATGAGTGGGGTTCCAACATCCAGCCAGCCATTAAGCATGAATGACTCTGTAAATAACTTAAACAACATGCCCAATAGTATAGCCAACTCTCTTGCCACTGTATCTGGAACCATGTCCATGTCAATGGCCTCCAGTGGTACAGTCTCCTCCATGAGTCTTGTTAATACCAACACCTCCATGGGCCATAACAGCATGGCAAACAGTGCTGGCATGGCTGGTGGCATGAACACAGTGGCCAATATCAATACTATGAACACAATGAACTCCATGAATAAATCGCAAGTGGTAACAACAATGAATATGACTGGGCCCATGGCAACCCAGATGAGTGAGGGTATGCCAAATGGACCTTTGTCTACGTTGAATAGAACACTAGTTCCACCTAACCTGAGAGGGCAGTCACCTCAGCCTATAGGGGCCCCACAGGGTATGGCTCCAAGACATCCTGGAATGACTCCAGGTCAGCTTGGACCAAGATTACAGGCAAGTTTGATGAGCAATTTTATATTTTATCAAGGTTTTAAGATCATCTAGCTGCCAAGATGATTCTTGGTTAGGGAATTCATGTTGGCTGTTCACATCACCCAGTTACAGGATCTTACTGTATCCTTTCCAAGTCATGGCTGTTTAATTGTCACTACTCAATATTAGTATTTTGCACTTGTTTCCAGTATATATATATATATATATATATATATATATATATATATATATATATATATATATATATATATATATATATATATATACATATATATACACTGTATTTCCTGCCATATAAGATGCACTTTTTTCCCCCCCAAAAAAAACTGCTCCAAAAATCACCTTGCATCTTATACCCCAATGGTTAGGTTTGGGCAGGTCTATTGGTTATAGTTACCAGTACTAGAGTAACACCTAAATACTACTGTTTGACCCCAGAATGAAGTATGTATGTTTATATATTATTAGATAATGATTAAAAATTGAAATAGGGCTAAAATTACTAGATAATGATTACAAATCAAAATAATGCTTAGACATAAAAACCTGTAGCATCAAGATCAAGATCAGACACTTTAACATGCACAGGGAGTGTTTTGTTTACTATTTCAAGTCTGACAGCTGGGTATGAGCACTGTAACTCTTCAGCCAGTAGTGAAACATCTTGAACACAGAGAAAAGCAGAAAGCAACATAAAGTAGTATCATAGCCATAATTGTTTAGCAACAGTTATGATCACTGATAAATTAGTATGATATTTTCTACTCTGTGTTGGTTTGAGCTAGAACTTGGACCAAAACCTGATTGAGGGGAGGTCTATGAAGTTCAGAGAAAAGTGGGGCTTATTTTATTTTTTCTAAATATCCCCTGCCAAGGTGTGTCTTACAGGGCAGGAAATACAGTGTGTGTGTGTGTGTGTGTGTGTGTGTGTGTGTGTGTGTATATATATATATATATATATATATATATATATATATATATATATATATATATATATATATATATATATATATATATATATATATATATATATATATATATATATATATATAGACACACACACACACACACACACACACACACACACACACACACACACACACACACACACACACACAGAGGTACTCGTCGACTTACAACTGCGATCAGTTCCAACAGACCAGTCATAAGTTGATCTGGTCGTAAGTCAACTTGTTATAATTACCTTAGGTATATTGTACACTTTAATGATATAATCATCTTTGTCATCTTTTATGAACATTTTCTTTTTTTCATTATTGTTATAACCATTGTGTCACCACTGTCTTAGTAATCATCATCTTTCAACACATTCTACACAGTTTTGTTTATTAATATGTCTGTCAGGTTTGAATTATCTTATTGTTATTATGTTTGTCAGGTTTAAGTCAAACATTACCTATATAGCATAGTACAATTGGTTTAATATTTGCAAAACATACAAAAATTCGAAATACAGGTGCAAAAAATAGCAAACATTTTAGTTACAAAAAAAAAAAAAAAAATTATTGGCCACTAGTGCTAGGCTGTGGATTATCAATGTCATCTGAGTCAGCTGGGGCAGCGCGTGGGGTAGCCTGAGGAGTCAGTTTTTTCATAAACTTGGTGAGCTTTGTTTGAATTGTTAGTTTCTTTTCTTCTTTTCCTTTTGGTAGACATCTTGGGGGGCTGATATCGTAGAAAATTTTCCAAAGTGACAGACAAACAAATACAGGAGGAAGTATGGGCATGGAAATAATGTAAGCATCCCAGCCTCCTGGCAGCAATAGGAGCTGGCACGAAACTGTTGTACAGAAGTGGTCATAAATGCAGTCTCTCATAAGTCACATAGGTTGTAAGTTGACAACTTTTATATATGTATCATGAAAAAATGCTCTAAGCGCCATTTTTTTTAAATGCCAGAAATCGCTCCTAAAGTTTGCCAATATTAAAATTTGTATCTCAAGTTTCAACTGTATTATTTTTATGAAACATGTAGCAAATTAATCTTTAGGGTATCAGCTTCCTATAGACACAAAGAAAATTTAAATCAATAAAACCGGTTAGTAGTTATTAATATTCAAAACACATCATATATGTGAAAAATTAGTGTTAGTGTTCTTATGTAAGACCCACTTAAATGCCAGTTCCCATAGAGATGTTGGATAGAATTAAAAAAAAAAAATAGAGGATAAGTGTCTTGAAACCTCACTTTTGAAAGAGTTCAGGTCAAAGGAAGGAGAAAATGTAGAAGCAGGCAGAGAGTTCCAGAGTTTACCAGAGAAATGAGTGAATGATTGAAAATGTTAACTTTTGCATTAGAGAGGTGGATGGAATAGGCATGAGAGAAAGAAGAAAGTCTTGTGCAGCAAAACCATGGGAGGAGGGGAAGCATGCAGTTTGTAAGATCAGAACAGCAATTAGCATGAAAATAGCAGTAGCAAGAAACACAATATAATAAGATTCCAGATATGGCTATAGCACAAAATAGTGATCCACTAGGTTAGTGTAATGCGGCGAGGGTAGAAGCAAGACTGAACTCTGTGTGTGTGTGGGAAAGTGCCCTAAGTCCATTGGCTCAGTGCTGTCTATGTCAGGGCAATATGGGGACACAATTGGCCAGCCACACGTGACGTCATGTGACATCACGCCACGTCTGGAGCAGCTGCCACACTGAGTGGCTAGCTGTGGTGACTCACTTGACTCAAGGTGCTTAGAGTATTTTACTATAGAGTAGAAGGCCCCTATATTTCTGGGTTGAGTAAGGAAAATAGCTATTTGACCATTTTGGCTTAGTGGGATAGTGCTTCAAGCAACCCCACAAGGTAGGCATTTGAGGTATTGTTTGTGTGCTAAAACAGGATTTTCACATGGGTGGCACTTGGGAGCGTTCTCTTACAGCATTATATATATATATATATATATATATATATATATATATATATATATATATATATATATATATATATATATATATATATATATATATATATATATATATATATATATACACACACACACACACACACACACACACACACATATATATATATATATATATATATATATATATATATATATATATATATATATATATATATATATATATATATATATATATATATATATATATATATATATATATATATATATACACCTATATATAAACTAACAGGCTATTTTCTTCAAAAAATAAAAATGTGTTACTCTTTATATTAACTGTATTTGTATGGATATTGTATTGTATTGTTCATGCTTTACTGTATTCATCAAGTTAGGTATTTGAAGTTAAATGCTCATGTGCACCATTGACAAAGTAGACTATTGTAAAGTGATGTTTCTCTCTCTCTCTCCCTCCCTCCCTCCCTCCCTAAAGGATTTTCATTAGAGCTGGTATTATTTATGTGTAAGGTGCATTGGTAATTTGTTTAATGTAGCTCCGTCAGTTATGGTGTGTTCATGTGAATGGAAAGTCATGTGTTTCTTTACTTAGTAACGTGTAGGAACACATAATGCCAAGCTTGTAGTGGAAAGATGTTATGAATCAAGGAATTTGAGAGTAGCATTGATGTTAGAAAGGGCTAAGATGGAGTAGAATTCATCACAAAGTAATGCAATAGGTTGTACTGATTAATAGGTAATTATATATGTATGTATTTATTTTTATTTGTTTTCATCAATTGTTTTTAGAGTCCTGGTGTTGGAAGCATTGGGCAGCCAACATTGTCTGGAAACTACAACTTTGGTGGCCCTAATGTCAACCAGGGAATGGACAGTAATGTTGGTCAAACAAATGCTGGAATTGGTCCTGGTCAGCGTCCCATGGGCATTGGGGGAATGCCCCCTCGTTATCCCAATCAAGAGGTGATGGGTGTGATGGGGCCATTACCTCGAGGTCCCCAGCCTGGCCCTGGACTTGCTGGCCCTGGGGGACAGGGTGTTCCTGGTGGACCACCTGTAGGGCCTCCAGGCCCTATGGGTAGTGGTCCTGGTGCACCTGGTCAGATGGTGCCAGGGCAGCCCAGACCTAACCCAGCTGATCCAGAAAAACGAAAGCTAATTCAGCAGCAGCTGGTACTACTACTTCATGCCCATAAGTGCCAGCGTCGTGAGAGCCAGGCTAATGGAGAGGTGAGGCAGGTGAGTATATTATAGAAGATATGGATCTCACTTCCATGTTTTATAGTAAGGTCAGATGTACATTTTGGAGTATTGTTGCTATTTGAAGAGGAATGATCTTGAAAATAGTTTCTTCTGTTAGTCTTTGTAAATTATCTTTGCATTTCTGATGAAAATGTTTTAAACTATGCTAAAGAACTTTAGATTCTTGGTTTAGGCAGATTTTCTAATTTTTTTTTTTTTTTTTTTAGTGCAATTTGCCACACTGCAAGACTATGAAGAATGTCTTAACTCACATGACAACTTGCCAAGCAGGCAAGTCATGTCCAGTTCCTCACTGTGCATCATCAAGACAGATAATATCCCACTGGAAAAACTGTACAAGACAGGACTGTCCTGTGTGTGAACCTTTGAAACAAGCTGACAAGAAACAACCACCAGCTGGTGCAGTCTCAGGACAAATGCCACCAACAGTGTCGCAACCAGGTCCTAGTCCAGGAGGTGTTCCTGGCCCAATATCAGGACCATCTGGTCCCCCAGGCCCCCCAGGCCCACCTAGTGTCCAAAGTCAAGTACCAACTGGTCCACCAGGGCAAGCTGCAGGGCCAAGACCAGGAGGGGTTAAGAGAGTGTATGAAGGTGACACATTGCAATCACCCTTATCTGCACCTCCTGGACCAACGGACTCAATAATAAGAAGCTTGAGGCCACAGGTGCCTAGTGGAGGTGTTCCAGGATTGCCTGCCAATGCCCAGCCTGGCGTGCCTGGAAGTGTTGCAAATTCCACCACTGGAGTACCTGGGGCACCAGGAGGCTTAACTGGACAGATAGTGCGAGCAGGTGTCCCAAATAAAGGTCCTGACGGAACCATGATGGGCCCTACTGTTCCTCAGAATATCAATTCTTCTGGCATGATGATATCTAGAGGACCAAATGCAGGCTCGGCTCCAGTGAATACTCTCCATCCACAAATTATTGGCAAGCCTCCTAATGTTGGTATCAATCAAAACAAGCCTGTTGTAAGTACAATGGTAAGTACTTGCATAGATCATTTGTTTGATGTTTGTTGCTTTATTATACTTAAATTATGGTGGTGTTGGTGTGTAAACTAATTTATCCAGTTTTTTCAGTCTCTACCTGATTCTTGGCTAAGTTTGCCAAATCAACCTGCACAGCTGCCTGGTGGGATTGGAGCTGTAACTGCCAAGCCTGTTAAGGGGACCAAAGAATGGCACCAAAGTATATCCAATGACTTAAGAAATCATCTTGTTCACAAATTGTAAGCTTTATTTATTTATTTAATTTATAATTAAATTAAATTAAATTAAATTAAATTAAATTTTTTTTATATTAACAGTGAATGCATACATCTTTATAACATTTAATTCATAAAATGACATTTGTTTTATTTCCATGTCTTACTTGGTTGTGAATTAGTATTAATTAAATTCATGAGAACCCTCTTTTTCTGTGGTGCACTTAAAGAAGGTTTTAAACTTAAGTTGTGAAGCAGTTTTTCATCAGTATTTTGTTTCAGGGTGCAAGCCATCTTCCCCACCCCAGATCCTCAGGCAATGCTGGACAGGAGAATGCAGAATTTAGTTGCATATGCCAGAAAAGTTGAAGGGGACATGTTTGAAATGGCAAATTCTCGGGTAAGATGTGTGAAATTCTGTTATTGTGTACTGTATTTACATCTCAGTTCAAAGATAACTTTCTGTAAACCTTATGGACTGTATACAATGAAATATGTATACATTAATCTAAAACATGTTTTGTAGGCCAAGCAATGTCAACTTCTATGTTTCAGCCTGAATATTACCATCTTTTGGCTGAGAAAATCTACAAGATCCAAAAAGAACTGGAAGAGAAACGTCTCCAGAGGAAGCAGACCCCACGAGATGGGGCAGCAGTGCCTCCTGGCCCTCCTGGTGGCCCTCAATGTCCTGCCCCTGGAGTTCCTCAGGGAGGGCAAGTGGTTGCTTCAGGACAAATTCTAGCTCCTACAACTTCTGGAGCATCATCCATTGGTAAGTTACTGTTTGTTGATGTAATGTACAATAGATTTGTCAGTGTAATATTATAGATTATTAGAGCTATGGTGTTTGAAGTCTATGTATACATATATGTTATAAAGATTGCATAAAAAACACTGATAATATATGAGTATGAGTGATGGGCAGAAATTCATCAGTTATGGTTGCTGCACTAGGAATGAAACAAGAAATGAATGTGTTAGGAGAGTTGTTCACAAAGGAGGAAGGGCAAGAGGTAGTGAAAGGGGTGAAAGCTGAAAAAGCTTCAATTATTATGAAGAATGGGGAGTTTATAGGAAAGGAAGTGTTTGTACGAGGATAGAGGGAAGGCTTGAGGGGTTTTGCTTTAAGAACAAGAGTGAGGCAAGCATGTGTAATGTCTCTGTTGTTTTCTGTGATATTTTTATGGATAGTTGTATTAGCAAGATAAAAGCTTAAGTAGAAAATGTTCATACAAGATTAAAACAAAGTGGAGTGGGATGGTCTATGGTAACATGTCTATAGATGATGCTATTTTACTAGCTGGGAGTGAAAGGGATTTTAGAGAGTGGTGGATCAATTACTGTTAATAAAAAATAATATTAAAAGTTTGTGCAACAGGGTCTCTCTCTCTCTCTCTCTCTCTCTCTCTCTCTCTCTCTCTCTCTCTCTCTCTCTCTCTCTCTCTCTCTCTCTCTCTCTCTCTCTCTCTCTCTCTCTCTCTCTCTCTCTCTCTAACATTTGAATTGTTGTGCTCACATTACATTTATTTTCACTGTATGTCTTCAGATTCTTTCATAACTGTTTTTCTTACAGGTATTGTAACCCGTCCTTCGGGCCCTCGGTTGGCACACCCATCTGGGGGTCTGCAGATTCCTGCCACCCATCCAGTGGCTAATAATCAAGTCTCTCAACCAACATCTGTATGTCAGCCTAGCAATCAGATGGTGATGGGTGGTTCTACCATCAGTGGGCCCATCACTACAACTCCTACCACTAGTAACAATACCATGGCAAACTCCTCCGGGCAGTTTCCTGTCAGTGTTCCTCCAAGTGATATAATGCCTGGGTCCAGGTCCAGCATTCCCCCACCTCCCTACAGTACTCCCAATGATTCTGCCGCTATGAACCAGATGTCAAACCGAACATCTCCTGCTATTCCTGTGTCTTCAGTTGCTGCCACATTGGGTATATCTGTGAGTTTTTCTTCACAGTCCACCCCATGTTCCATGGTCAATACATCAAGTGGTGAAAATTCTCTTCAGCCTTCTGTGCAGCCAGGCACAATAACCACTACAGCCAATAGTGAGAATACAGTGATGTCAACGTCAATTCACACAAAGGATAATGCCATCGGCAATCAATCTACTCCATCAGAGATGACTGATGATAAATCAGATGTCAAGCCTTGCAAAATACAGTCTAAAATAGAAATTCCAGAAATTAAAAGTGAACCAGAAGAATGTGATGGGAAAGAAATGAATGTTGAACCAAAGCCTGAACCAATGGAACTAAATACTTTAGAAGAGGCTCCTGTAAAACAAGAACCTAAAAGCCCAGCATCACGAACCCCCAGTGAGTCAAGTAATTCAAATGAAGGTGGGAACAGCAAAGGGGACAAACCAGCCAACAGTTCAGTAACTCACAGGCGACCTGCTCCAACGCCACCTAAACCAGCGACTGTAGTTTGTGCTCTTGCCCCTAAGGATCGCCCCCCACTCTTCAAACCAGATGAACTAAGGCAGCATTTGGTTCCTACATTGGAAAAGTTGTATCGACAAGATCCAGAGTCTATACCTTTTCGTCAGCCTGTTGATCCCCAGGCTCTTGGTATCCCAGATTACTTTGACATCATCAAGAAACCGATGGATTTATCTACAATAAAACGCAAGTTAGATACAGGCCAGTACACTGATCCCTGGGACTACGTGGATGATGTTTGGCTAATGTTTGATAATGCGTGGATATACAACAGAAAAACATCCCGTGTTTATAGATATTGCACAAAAGTAAGTGAGGAGATACTTTTGCTGGTATTAACTAATAAGTTTTTCTTTGCTTTAAGCCTGTGAATAATCTATGCTCTTTGTATAACACTGATTTGTATATAATTTCTTATAAAATTAGTAGACCTTACAAGTACACAAGACAATAGAGAAGCATAGAAAAATGTTTTGTAGAGCTTCTCACATACTGTCCAAATTTTGAAAGGCAAGTTCTATGTTTATGTGGATCAGCCTTAGTCACAATTTAGTACTGGTGCAACAAGAGTAAACTAACAATACTGTTAAACCCTGAGTGGAGCATCTGGGTATGCTGCATTAGTGACTCTTCTGCAGTTTTGTCATATACCAAGGATGACTCTTGTACTGATCTGTTTTTGTTTATTTTCAGCTTGCTGAAGTATTTGAAGCTGAGATTGACCCTGTTATGCAGCAACTAGGATACTGCTGTGGTCGCAAGTACACATTCAACCCACAAGTTCTTTGTTGTTATGGAAAGCAGCTGTGTACTATACCCCGTGATGCCAAATATTTCAGCTATCAGAACAGGTTTGTTTGAAATCTGGTCAGGTTTCTTGCAGTAAATGCACTGTCAGTTTGCTGGCATCAGATAGTTTTGCACAGATTCACATTGGCAAGTTTGATTTTCCTGTGGTTAAGAAACTAGCATGTAGCATATGCTTACTTGCATTTTGTACGTTACTGGTGCCTCAGCTCTGAGATTCTGAGCCATCACATTTATCCCTTGTTTTTTATTCCGAAGCTGTGGTCACACTACTCATTAGGCTTAGTTGTATGATTTGTCATGGATACAGCTGGGCTGGATAATCTTCTGTGTTCTGTTGGCAATTACAGATGCCACCAGTGGGCAATGCAAACATTGAATGGATAATTTTAATATTTACAAAATGTTGGCACAAACATTTTTCTCAAGAAAATGCAAATATGGTAGACCCTCCATTTCCTCGATTAGTGCGTAACTTGTACCTTGGCAAAATTGGTAATCCAGTAAAGCTTTGGTGTTCCTAACAACCTGGTAAAATCAGTATGCATAACAATCCCCAATAGTCTGGGTGCTAAACTGTTCAGGGTGGTAGCACTGCTCCTAAAGATGTAGAAAAATGTCACTATGGTTTTCATTAAGTTTATTTTCTCTTATGTGGGTGTAGGTGGCTGAGTGGATGTGTGTATGCCTGTACTGCACGTATATCAGAAGTTACTTCACTAATTTTAATGGAGCTTATTATTTAATTAGTCAAAATTTTTAGTGTTCTAGATATTTACATGACATATCTTTTCAGATACACATATTGCTATAGATGCTTCAATGACATTCAAGGAGACAGTATCACCTTAGGAGATGATCCATCACAGCCAGCTTTGTAAGTATCTTTTCATTAATATGTTTTTTTATGAGCACTGTAACTTCTGGCTTGACAATTCATTGAAGTGGTACTTGGTCTTGTCAAAGTTTCATTTAGTGTTTTCTGTATGTCTGTCTGCCTTTTATTTGTACATTGAATTTGGGAAACTTCCTGTCATATACTTGATTAACTTTGGTTCCATTTTACAAGAATGTATCCTCCATGGCATTAGCATGCAGAGTACTTCTTTAGGAGGTTGGTGGATGACCTCTAACCTTACATTTCCTAATGGAAAAAAGAAATGTTGAAAACTTTCTTTTGTTGATGTATTACATTCATAATAGTCACTAAAGAAGAGGTTACAGTATCTTAGTTTTTTAAGAGCTCCCTCTATAGAATGACTGCAACAGAAGTCTCTCTATTTTGCTTTGTGTATACATTACTTCTGTACACTACATCCCATTCAACTTTTTATTCCTCCTTTCATATATTTCAACATTTTGTTTTCCTGTTTCATAGATCTTTCTCATGTTTAAAGTATCCAGTCCACCTTTATATGTCCTCTGTACCATCTCACTTCATCCCATTCTATCCTCAAGATCAAATCACATGAGGACATTCCAGTGACTACCTCTGCCTCTCTATATTTCTTTTCCTCACATTTAACAGACACACCAAACCTTTCATATACCTTTACATTGATGTCACCATCCTTTGTGTTTTCCAGACAAGCACCTCTAAAGTTACACATCAACACCCAAATCCAAAATCTGATTTTCATTCTACATACATGTCTCACTTGCATGCACTACAGTTATATCACTGGGCCCAGGCAAAATAAGACCTTTCTACTTTGATGATGTCATTGTCCCTCCAGCAATCATGCTGTTTCCCACTGAGAGCAGATGGACCAAACCTGACAGTAAAATTTGGAATAATTCATTCTTTGTAAAAATAACTTTTTTTATGCCCTTAGCTAGCTTATAATTAATTCTTTGTGTAATAACTTTCCTTAGCTAGCCATTTATGTCCTTAGCTAGCTGTTTATGTCACCTGCAGTGATTTGCACCTCTTATATATTACATCATCTGAAACATGCTTGATTTATACATTTGAGACATTAATTCATGTTTGTGCCAGACTCAGATGCATGAAATATTCCACTGCAGCTTTCAAACAATTTGTTTATTGTTACTTTCTTCTATCATCTATTTCTATAGGGTGGCCCAAAAGTCTTTGATGGTTTTTTAATTTTTGATAACTGCCTTATCGTTACAAATACATGTATGAAATGTTTATACTAACTGCCTTATTGTTGCAAATACATGTATGAAATGGTAATACAATTTAGAAGAGATAATATAAATTAATTTGCATTACTCCTTTTTGATGAATATGTTTGCATTATGTATGAAAAATGACATCTTTAATTGGTGTCCATTTTCAGCAAGATGATTCTTTGTTCAAAAGATTGCCTCAGCAACTGCTCATACTGCAAGAGAGACAATACAGTATACATACAGCATACATATTGATAAAAAGAACTTATACAAGCTAATTTCCATTATCTCTGTATTGTATTCAAATTTCATACATGTATTTGTAACAATAAGGGAGTTATAAAAAAATTAAAACTTCCTTAGTGACTTTTGGGCCACCCTGTATTTCCTACCATGATTTGTAATTCATATATATATATATATATATATATATATATATATATATATATATATATATATATATATATATATATATATATATATATCACTGATATTCATAGGTAGTATGAACACTGCTGGTGTGTGTGTGTGTGTGTGTGTGTGTGTGTGTGTGTGTGTGTTTTTGGCCAAGGGCAAAAAAATAAATAAATAAAGCCCACTGAGATGCCAGTCCCAGAAAAGGGTCCAAAGCGGTTGTCAAAAATTGAAGGATAAGTGTCTTGAAACCTCCCTCTTGAAGGAATTCAAGTCATAGGAAGGTGGAAATACAGAAGCAGGAAGGGAGTTGCAGAGTTTACCAGAGAAAGGGATGAATAATTGAAAATACTGGTTAACTCTTGCATTAGAGAGGTAGACAGAATAGGGGTGAGAGAAAGAAGAAAGTCTTGTGCAGCGAGGCCGCGGGAGGAGAGAGGCATGCAGTTAGCATGATCAGAAGAGCAGTTAGGATGGAAATAGCGGTAGAAGACAGCTAGAGATGCAACATTGCGGCGATGAGAAAGGCTGAAAACAGTCAGTTAGAGGAGAGGAGTTGATAAAACGAAAAGCTTTTGATTCCACCCTGTCTAGAAGAGCAGTATAAGTGGTATGAATGTGTGTGTGTGTAATAATAATAATAATAATAGTATTAATAATAAATGGTTTATTAATCAAGCAGTTTGCAAACTGAAAATGTACATAGGGGGATGGGGAAATACTTAACATTAATCCAAATCTAAGTCTTATCTAGAAGCGAAATACTACTTATTGATGGCTAGCACCATGGTGGGAATTGTGCTGAGTTTGTACTGGTCCGTGCGCGGTGCCTTTAGGGGTGTTATCTTGTTGTGGTGTCTGGTGGCATGGACCGGGCAAGGCGCGTCAGGCGGCAGCATGTGTCTGAGACGTGGATGATGCAGAAGTCCCCTTCCAAACTTCTCCAGAGTCTCTCGGTGCTTGGTGGATAGTCTGGAGAGACTCAGGGTGGTCAGGGCTTCATCATAGGTGGTGTAGGCAGGGCCAAGGATGACCTTGAGGTGTGTGTGTGTGTGTGTGTGTGTGTGTGTGTGTGTGTGTGTGTGTGTGTGTGTGTGTGTGTGTAGACACCTGCCGTAACGATAATTACTCCCAGTGAGGTCTAAAGCACTGTTCAGGGGGTGCTGTGAACTTATCATTAAACCCAGCTTTGACCTCAGTGAACATTTCCCTTTGTGTCTCACAACACAAGGGGGCAGTCACAGCCTGCCCTCTAAAGACAACTCTCTTCCTCCACACAAAACTACAAGCATCTAATAACACACACACACCCTTCACTCAAAAATTTTAAAATCATGGTGACTCCTACACCAGCCTTGGAGTCCCCATCTGGGGAGGGGACCATAAATGCCCCCAGGTCGGACTGCCTTTCTGTCAACAACCCTAAGTGTCTGGACACCCCCCCTCAACTTTTTCTTCTTTAACTTCTGCAACACTCGCGGTCTAAGATCTAATTTTCAATCTGTAGAACACCACATCTCCTCTTCTAAACCTCATCTTCTTTTCCTCACTGAAACTCAGGTGTCTGAGGCAACTGACAGTAGCACCTTTTCTGTTCCCTCCTACTTTCTCTATCCTCATTTTCGATCCAAAGCTGGATGCTGCGTTTATGTGCGCAATGACTTAACCTGCTCTTGTGCCCACGCTCTTGAATCTTCTGAGTTTTCCACCATCTGGCTACGACTACAGAGTCACTCTCAAACTAAATTTATCTGTGCTGTAGACCTCTCACCTAACTCCTCTGACTATAAGAAATTCTTTGACTACTTAACTTCCAAAGTGGAGCACATTCTGACCCTCTTCCCTTTTGCAGAGATCTCCATTCTTGGAGACTTCAATGTTCACCACCAGCTTTGGCTTTCCTCTCCCTTCACTGACCATCCTGGTGAACTAGCCTTCAACTTTGCTATCCTCCACGACCTAGAGCAATTGGTGCAACACCCTACTCATATTCCTGACCGTCTTGGAGATACGACCAACATTCTTGACCTTTTCCTGACCCCTAATCCTTCTGCTTATGCTGTCACCCTTTCTTCTACGTTGGGCTCCTCCGATCACAATCTCATATCTGTATCTTGTCCTATCGCTCCAATCCCTCCTCAGGATCCCCCTAAGCGAAGGTGCCTTTGGCGTTTTGCAGTTGGGGGGACCTGAGGAGGTATTTTGCTGATTTTCCTTGGAATGATTACTGCTTCTGTGTCAGAGACCCGTCTTTGTGTGCTGAGCGCACAACAGAGATGATAGTGTCTGGCATGGAGGCGTACATTCCTCACTCTTTTTCTCGTCCTAAACCTTCTAAACCTTGGTTTAACACAGCTTGTTCTCGTGCTATACATGATAGAGAGGTGGCCCACAAAAGGTACTGCACAAGACTTTCTTCTTTCTCTCACCCCTATTCTGTCCACCTCTCTAACGCAAGAGTTAACCAGTATTCTCAGTCATTCGTCCCTTTCTCTGGTAAACTCTGGAACTTCCTGGCTGCTTCTGTATTTCCACCTTCCTATGACTTGAATTCCTTCAAGAGGGAGGTTTCAAGACACTCATCAATTTTTGACTACCGCTTTAGACGCTTTTATGGGACTGGTATTTCAGTGGGCATTTTTTTTTTATTGGGTTTTTGTTGCCCTTGGCCAGTGTCCATCCTACATAAAAAAATAAATAAAAAATAAAATACACACACACACACACACACACACACACACACACACACACACACACACACACACACACACACACACACACATTAACAGTATTTACACTGGGTATAAATATCAGTGATATAGGAATTACAATTCATGTTAAGAAATACAGCATTGTAAGTGAATGGTTTCCTGTCCCCTTGTTTGTTTAAGGTTTCAGTTTAGTGCATATGGAGAGAGAGAGAGAGAGAGAGAGAGAGAGAGAGAGAGAGAGAGAGAGAGAGAGAGAGAGAGAGAGAGAGAGAGTCTCACCTAATTTAATTTACTTTTTACAGGATAATCAAGAAGTCCCAGTTCACAGAGATGAAAAATGATGCTCTCGATCTAGAACCTCTGGTAGAGTGCCTTGATTGTGGCCGAAAACAGCACCAAATATGTGTATTATACATGGAGAGCATTTGGCCCCAAGGGTTTGTCTGTGATGGCTGCCTCAAAAAGAAATCCCAAACTCGTAAAGAAAACAAATTTACAGCAAAGAAACTGCCAACCACAAAACTGAGTAATTTCTTAGAAACGAGAGTCAATAACTTCTTGAAGAAGAAAGAGGCAGGTGCTGGGGAGGTTTACATCAGGGTTGTATCATCAACTGACAAAACTGTTGAAGTCAAAGGAGGAATGAAAACTAGGTAAGTGAATCAGTGAATCATTATTGGCACTATTCATTAGAGTTTAATACTATTCCTAGGTATATGATGGTGTGATTACTCTCACCATGTGATGGTAAGTAGGGAACATCTGTTCACTTTGCACCACTAAAGTAGATATTGGGTTTATGGTTATTCTTTGATATATAAGAGATCATTAGTGTCTGTCAAAGCACAATGGATAGTTATTGAGAAAGTACTATAGAGCTTAAAATGCTATGAGTGTTATTTCAGAAAATTGTTTAGAAATACTTGTATTTAATAATGTGTATTACTGATGTTAAATTTAGAATTTAGTTTTGGATTCCATGTATAATTAGACTGCTCTCTTTCTCAGGTTTGTTGATACAGGGCAACTTTCACCAGAATTTCCATACCGTGCCAAAGCTCTTTTTGCCTATGAAGATATTGATGGACAAGATGTTTGCTTCTTTGGTATGCATGTGCAAGAGTATGGATCTGATAGCCCTATACCTAATACCAGGAGGGTGTACCTAGCATACCTAGATAGCGTACACTTCTTCAAACCAAGACAATACAGGACTGCTGTTTATCATGAGATACTGTTGGGTTATCTTGATTATGTTAAGCAGTTGGGGTAAGTTCATACTTTATTGAATTATTTTATCATATTTGAATAGTTAATTTTTAGATTTAAAAAGTTTGTTTTTCAATGCAAAATATTTAAAGGAAATCTTAAGAAATTTGTTGTATAAATTTTTATTCTGCAAGTGTTAGAAGTAATTTATTTCATAAGTTTGAACATTTATAAATTTCATAGGTATTAGTTTTAGATCTAGTTGTGATGTTTCTCTGAGAAATACAATAAATACTTTTGCTTTCACAGGTACACTATGGCACATATATGGGCGTGTCCACCCTCAGAGGGAGATGACTACATTTTTCACTGCCATCCTAGTGACCAGAAGATCCCAAAACCAAAGCGCCTGCAAGAATGGTACAAGAAAATGTTAGATAAAGGAATAATAGAAAGAATAGTTCTTGATTACAAAGATATTCATAAGCAAGCCTTTGAGGATAACATGAAATCTCCTGCTGAGTTACCATATTTTGAAGGGGACTTCTGGCCTAATGTTATGGAGGAAAGCATTAAAGAGCTTGACCAAGAAGAGGAAGAAAAGCGAAAGCAAGAAGAAGCAGCTGCAGCAGAAGCTGCTGCACAGGCAGCCATGGGGCAAGAGGAAGAAGAGGAAACTAGCCAAGATGGTAAAAAGAAAGGTCAAAAGAAACACAAAAATAAGAATAAAAGTAAAAGTCAACAAAAGAATAAATCTAAGAGCAAAACTAATGCAGCTGGCTGCAATGATCTTGCTCAGAAGATATTTGCTACTATGGAGAAACACAAGGATGTATTCTTTGTAATAAGATTGCATAGTGCACAATCAGCTGTTAGTTTGCCCCCAATTCAGGATCCTGATCCAATTATGGTATGTGATCTCATGGATGGTAGAGATGCCTTCCTAACATTGGCTAGTGAACGGCACTTAGAGTTTTCATCCTTGCGTCGTGCTAAGTACTCTACAATGGTTATGATGTATGAACTTCATAACCAGGGCCAGGATCGCTTTGTATATACATGTAACCACTGTAAGGCGCATGTGGAGACTCGCTACCACTGCCAAGAATGTGATGACTTTGACCTCTGTACCTCTTGCTTCAAGGCTGAAGGTCATAACCACAAGATGATAAAGCTGGGCTTGGATCTGGAGGATGGATCAGTCTCAACAGAAAACAAAAATCTCAATCCTCAGGAGGCACGCAAACAGTCTATACAGAGATGTATTCAGTCTTTGGTCCATGCTTCACAGTGCAGAGATGCCAACTGCAGGCTTCCATCTTGCCAGAAGATGAAGAGAGTGTTGGCACACACAAAATCATGTAAAAAGAAGAATAATGGTGGCTGTGCAATTTGTAAACAGCTCATTGCTCTCTGTTGTTACCATGCAAGAAATTGCAAAGAACAGAGATGTGTTGTACCATATTGCTTTAACATTAAACAAAAGCTACGTCAGCAAGAAATGCAGCAGAGATTCCAACAGCAGCAGTTGATGAAGAGAAGAATGCAACAGATGAATGCCGCCCGTATGGTTGGTGGGGCAGCTAATCCCTCAATGCCTCAGCCAACTGCTCCAGTCCCTCCATCTGTGCCGAGTCCTATTCACAACACTCAGCCAGGAATTAAGCCAACAACACAAGCTACACCTCCACCAAATGTTATGAAGGCTATTGCGCAGGTCAGTATAAATTCATCTCTCAAGGTATATCTTTATGAAAGCTGAATGGCACATAAGTGAGGCTACAACTACATTATATGTATGTATGTGTATAATAATATATATATATATATATATATATATATATATATATATATATATATATATATATATATATATATATATATATATATATATATATATATATATATATATATATATATATATATATCAAAAGACTACACCATGTGTGTGTGTGTGTGTGTGTGTGTGTGTGTGTGTGTGTGTGTGTGTGTGTGTGTGTGTGTGTGTGTGCATGTGCGCATGTGAGTTCTGCAAAGAGTAATTTCTGGGGCTGTTGTGGTCCAGTGGTAAGAATGGTTGAGAGCCAATGGGTCCTCAGGTACTTACCCGGGTTCAAATCCTGGTCACGATTGAAGGTTAGGAAGAATATCAATTTGGGATAATCATTGGCAAAATGACAAAAAACAAAGTTCTCCATTAGGAGGCGCTGTCCCAACCCTGATATGTCATGGTAATTAAAATGCAAAATGGGAGGATGCAAATGTGAGAGAATAATTTCTAACCTTTGAAAACTATTTATCCTTTACACAGGTCCAGGAGGAAGCTGCACGCCAGAGTAGCACAGGTACTGCTGTCAGCTATGGGAAGGGCAATCCTGGCAATGCCTCTGTGAGTCAACCAAACATGATGCCACCTCCCATACCTCCTCAGCAGCAAGTGCGTCCACAGATGCCCCCTAATGCCCTCTCACCAATGGGCACTATGGGGCCTCAGGTTTCACAAATGAACCCTATGGGAAAGCCCAATACTGTGATGCAACAGCAGCAGCAACAGCAGCCTCAACAACAGCAACAGAACAGAGTTTTACCAGGCATGGAGCAGTTATGGAACAGGTATGATCTTTTCTGTAATCATAGTAATGTGAGAGGGAGACAGTTATAGATT
>NC_087162.1:7612500-7650000 GCF_035594125.1 Scylla paramamosain | reverse complement strand
ACATGAATCAAGGAAGTAGCTCAGTGATAAGTTCTGTGGCACAAAACACTCTTGAAGGTGAAAGCAAAGTACTCCAGGTAGTTTTTTTTTTTAAGTTGAACGGTCTTTTATGGAAAAAAAGGAGCTTAGATAATTGGCTTTATCCTTTGCGAGCATGAGAACATGCAGGAAGAGATGAGGGAGATCTCTCAGGTCGTATACAGTCACCAGCAGTGAACTTGTTGCCACTCCTGAGCTATTAATTACTCGATAGCGACACCTGTCAACTACCCACCAGGTGAAGGTTTCTGAATTCCTGTGATTGGTTCAACCCCTTCAAAAACTAATTCTTGAGGCTCCACCCATTTGACTTTCCCCACCTGGTTCATGCCCTGTCCCTTCCCTTGATCAGAACACCCGTTAAATTGATAGATAATGTGTGTGTGTGTGTGTGTTTCGCTTGTCCTCTTCACCCATCTCTTTCTCCTCATTTCCCATCCTCCTCATTCTCCACCCTCTTCCGCCGCCTCCTCCTCCTCATATATATATATATATATATATATATATATATATATATATATATATATATATATATATATATATATATATATATATATATATATATATATATATATATATATACACACACACACACACACACACACACACAGTGGAACCTCGGATACTGAACGTGTCCCTTTTTCAACAGGGGTTTTGGAACAAAAAGAAATTAACTCGGTTGCTGCGGTTGCCGTACCATAATTCAGTTTTCGAACAAAGTTACATGATTTCAAATTCTTTAAGACACAACAAAAGCTGCCATTTATCATTAACTTGTAGTTTCTATAAATATTTCCTTCGTTTTTTATATATTTGGAGGAGAGAGACAGGGTAAGACAGTAAATGTAATCTTTGAAATAAGTTAAACGTGATCCTGATGAAGAACTTCGTTGTAAACAAAGTTCGGCGCTCAGGAGTAATCCCGAGCCCCTGTGGCTCTCTCTATGACCCACAACGCCGCCACTACTGCACAATTGCATTTTCCCAGCAGCAAGATGTGTAAGTGTTATGATCACCTTCATTTTGGCAGTGAGTGAGTTGCTTCTCTCTGTATCACTGTGTAGACGCCGTCACGCCTATAAGGGATCAGGATGACAAACGACACAGTCGGAGTGTTACACATGTTTCGTATTAGTATCTCGCCATCAGCCTCACAGGACCCTGTGAGGCGACACAGCTGGCGGCTACACTCTGTAAGGCTTCCCTCACTTGATCGGTGACGAAGTGAATGCCTGCATGGTTTAATCAATATCTTTTGATGAGTTCTGTGTCACTAAGTTCATTCAATACATCCTTTCTGGATAAAAAAAAAAAAAAAAAAATCCAGCCTGGAGAATATGTGGAGCGGCCATCTTAGTAGTGAGAGCGTCAGTCATTACCCGCTAAGACATGGTGGACAGGTATCTGAGAACAGAATAATTTATTTTACTTTGATTTCTGTGCGTTAAACAATTTCGGTTTTCGAACATTTCGGATTTCGAACGGCATTCCGTAACTAATTAAGTTCGAAAACTGAGGTTCCAATATATATATATATATATATATATATATATATATATATATATATATATATATATATATATATATATATATATATATATATATATATATATATATATATCTTTTCCCATGAGAGAGCCATGTTGCTCAAGTGTGATACAAATATCACGAGAACCCTATTTCACATAGAAGCCTGTGTCTCTCCAGTAAAGTCACTCACAAAAATCATGCACCCAGGACATGCCTTTTTTTTTTTCCCCACTCAACCTTCCGTCCCTTCTAATCTTTGGTAGACTAACTTATCGGCAAGTAAAAGCTTCCATATTAAGGGGATCAATCAAAACGATTCACACCTTTTGGCTGTACGCCTTCTCCCCCCACAACTCTCTCTCTCTCTCTCTCTCTCTCTCTCTCTCTCTCTCTCTCTCTCTCTCTCTCTCTCTCTCTCTCTCTCTCTCTCTCTCTCTCTCTCCTCCCCAACATTCCTCCTGCTCCTCCTCCTCCTCCTCCTTCTGCCATTAATAGCTATAGTTAGTGTGAGTAGTTACCCAAACAGCCTAAGAACCTCAAGATCTTTTACTGTTTAGACCTCCTTTGTATTCCTTTGCATTTTTCTTTCATAGCGGGAGAGGGTGATGATGATGATGATGAGGAGGAGGAGGAGAAGACAAATGTAGAAGAAGAAGAAGAAGAAGGAGAGAGAGAGAGAGAGAGAGAGAGAGAGAGAGAGAGAGAGAGAGAGAGAGAGAGAGAGAGAGAGAGAGAGAGAGAGAGAGATTTCGTGAATATTCTCATAGTGTGAGGAAGGAGGAAGGTAAAGGAAGGTAGAGGCGGGGGAGGAAGAGGGGAGAGGAGAGAGAAGGGAGGAAGAGGCGGAGGGGAGGAGGAGAGGAGGAAACACTTTCAAACATAACTACTGCCATCGTCAGTTTATCGCCTCAAGTAGTAAAATTTCACAAAACAAGATTGACATAATAATGGTAATATTTCTATATTGTCACAAAAAAAACGGGAAAAAAAATTATTACCCTACGATGGTGGGTGTGATCAGTAAAACAGATCACCTGAGAGCCAGTTGATGCCCAGCCGGTGCGGCTACAGAAATGTAATCCAAACGATAATTTTAGCCACTGGCCAATGTCACCGTACTCATTACCTAGTCCGAGATTCTGAATTTTTCGCCTGTCCCAAATGGAATCTGCAACATTTGATGACTGCCGTTGGATATATCTCTAAGGACAGTGAGCATGGCAACTTCAAAATCTGCATGTATCACTGAGGGCTTTAAGAGCAGATTCCTAGCTGAACAAATATCAATCAAACACGTCCACATATTTCTATAAATCTCCTCAGATTGACCTGGTAATAAGGCATACACTAACGGAATATAATGTCCATTACACAATCTATGTATGGTGTACAACTGATAGAAAAACTTAGGACAACATTTAAAAGTCCCATCTACGAAGATCTCAGCGGTGTTTGTCAAAAATTCTAGATTTGTTGTACATGAAAGAATAACCAAACGTGTCTCAGGATTATTTTCCAGGATAAAATCTTCCCCTTTGGTTGTAGAAGTAGTCATAGAGTTTAATTCTATGACTACTGGTGTAGTTCCTGACGAGTTTTAAGTAATACTGGATACACTTTTCGCCTTTCTCTGTATAATGATTGTGCAGTCGGTCTTATATCAGTAAATTCAAGTTCATTGTCAGATAATTTTTGTAGTTCAATTCTAATTAGCTTTGAAGGCCTTGCCGTCAAGTCGTTAGTTGCCTTCCTTTTCACTGTTGCACGTATTTGCTGTTTCTATTTTTTTTTTTTTTTTCATCCTTGTCATGATTGTGCTCACATTGTATTAGAATAATTACTTCAGTCATTGTACTGTCTGTTTTAAGTCGACCTTTACATTTTTTGTTCGTACATCGCCACGATATGGATCCATCAGTGTGCTCTCTCTCTCTCTCTCTCTCTCTCTCTCTCTCTCTCTCTATATATATATATATTTATCTATTTATTTATATTTATTTATTTATATTTATATATATCCATCCTGCATTAAGCACTTGTTGCCTTTGTTGGTCTTAGAAATGGTGAACTTCATACTGGACACCACAGCACAGGCACTGTTTGTTGCTGCTTCTTAATTGTGGCAACCTGATTTGTTACCGCCGAGCGGGTGAAAGACTGCCGAGCTGATGAAAGTTGTTGTTGTTGAGCATGTGTATGCTAAATAATATGATCTGTGTTATGAGAGTTGAAATGAACTAGTATATGAAACACGGGTAACACTAAGGAAACTAAGTTATTAGAGTAGAGATTATGGAAACTGAATTCATTATAGTAGTTAATCACAGTAGTGAAGATGTGTGAGAGGAACTAGCTGTGAAGAGCTTAGCTGCAGAGGTAGTGAGAGTTGTGTTTACGTGGTAAAGATGATGACATGGCGAGAAGGGTAGATAAGACACCGAGGGATCTCTGTAGAGGAATGAGTCACCCAGGAACTATTGCTGACCTAAGGGTAAGGCGGGCAGGCGTGAAGTGCCGAGGGCCAGCGGGAACGAAGCCCGGAGAGACAGATTCCTTTGTACCCCCACCGAGTTAGGGTGTGACTACTCCAGGAAAGATCGGAGCTCTACAATACAGACGCAAGTGTTGCTTGGTGACAGGCCTCCTTAAGACCCCAAACACGTGAGTTCCACATCTGTATTACGAGGGGTTGATTGCCCTAATTAGTATAATTAATAATTAGTGATACGTTATGTTGATACAGTATGTAATAGTTCGTAATGCTACGAACGTCTTATGTTTATAATGTGTGTCTTCAGGTTTGACCGAATGCAATAAACGATTCGCGTCACCGTGTGGGTCTAAAATCCTTCAGCTGCCTCCGGGCAGCTACAGATTATTGAGGGCAGAGACCGTTTCGAAGATATTGTCCATTTTAGAAGCTAGCGCGTTCACCACTGCCATGAGGTGCTGGATGGAGTTAGTGGCAGGCAACTCCTGAGTGCCCCCAAACTGGGGCACTGTTGTGGAAGATGTTGAGGGCACTGTAGCAGTGTGCTGCGGCAGCGGCATGAACACGGCAGGTGCGGCGGAAGTGCCAGTGGTGGAGCAGGAAGGCTGGAGCAGGTGAGGGGCAGCAGACAGGAATGAAGGCCTATTCGTCCAAGCGTTGGTCTGAGGAGGCGGAACTTGGTGGAACACGAGTCTGGGCCGAGTCACCTCATCAGTGGCAGGCTCCCTGTGGGGGCCGAGGTCTGACAGTGCAGAGGGTGGAGTGGGCGTTGTGATCACCCCCACAGTTGCAGCAGCAAGGAGGGATTTTGGTGCCCTCCTTGATCTTGTCCAGGCACTGCACTGACTTGTGGGAACCAGCATAGTACCTACACCGAGGAACAGACTGGCAACGCCACTCCTTGTGGCCCCAGCGACTGCAGTGGCGACACAAGTCCGGCTCTGGCGTGTACCGCTCCACACGCCGACGTCCAAGGTCCAGGAGATGCACTTGACTGGGCATCTTCCCAGTCACCACGCCCAACAGTTGAGGCCTTGGCTTCTCCCCCATGAAAGCCCATGAAAGCCAGCTGATATCTCAATAAGGTTAACATTAATGTGGGTCGACACACCATGTATGATGACCGCGTGAGTGCCCTCCTCACCAGGGCACTCCATAACAACGCCCATGAAGCCTTCACTTACCAGGGTGGTATAAAAGGAGGATTCAGAACTCACCGTGTTGTAGGGCTGGTTCCTTCACTCCTTATAGAGCGGTTGCAGGTCCGGGTGTTGTTTGAGCAAGGCTGCAAACCAGCTGAACAATTCACTGGTGGTCTTTCCATGGCCAGGGGTAACAGCAGGCGGCCTCTTTGTCTGGAGTCTGGAAAAGGAGCCGAGGCGCGTATAAGTGAAGGCTGGTCGGTAGTGGCAGTATTCTGTTGACTGCCCTTTGTAGATGGTGTGGGACGAGGGTCCTCAACAATGTCCATGTCTTCCAGGGAAGCTAAGCCGTCTTCCACCACGAGAAGATCCTCGGCGGGCATGGTTCTTTGTCTTGCTGGGGCAAGCACGTGCTGACCACTTTGTTAAGAGGCCTGGACAGGGTCGCTTGCTCTTGTCGTCTAAACTATCAAAGCCTAGTATTTGTAGTTGGCAAATCGAGCCTAGACCTCCCTCAGTAGCAACTGCGTTGGCGTGATCACTCAAAACCACTTCAGATTTCCGCTTTAGAGGGCAGCCACTCATGTAAACAAGCGGAGCGGAAAAACCTGCGTCCTTCCGACACAGCGGGCGCCGGGCAGGACGCAACTGGCAAGGCTGTATATTGTCACCAACCCTTTTTAGTCTGTATACAGAGGAGCTAGCAGCCAGAATGAGAAGAATGAATGTAGGGGTAAGTGTGAGGAACGATAAAGTATGCGTGCTTCTTTATGCAGATGATGTAGTTATTATGAGTGAATCGGCAGATGAGCTTCAAAGTTTGTTGGATGTTGTGGATGGGTATGGAAAAGACTGGATTAAGATTTAGCAGTGAGAAAAGCAAGGTAATGATTGTGAATAGGTCAGAGGATGAAAGTAATGTGGTATGGAGACTTGGAGAAAACGAGTTGAAACAGGTGCAAGAATTCAAGTACTTAGGGATGTGGATGAGTCCTAGTGGGTGTGGAAAGGCAAAGAATGAAAAGATAAGTATGGTAAACCAGTGGGTAAGTCGATTGGGAAGCGCGGCAAGGATGAGAGTGAGTAAGTATGATGTGTTGAGAGAAGTGTGGAAGAGTGTGGCTGTACCAAATATAATGTATGGTATGGATGTAATTGCATGGAATGAAAGAGAAATTGATAAGTGAGAAGTAGGCCAGAATAGAGTAGCAAGGATAGCACTGAGTGCACCGAGGTATACAGCAGTAGAAGCCATGAGAGGTGATATGGGATGGAGCACCTTTAGGGAAAGACTCACAAAAACCACAATTAGGTACAAGATTAGGCTTAAGAGAATGGATGATGCAAGAATAGCAAGAAAGGTGTACCTGTGGAATGAAAGTGGAAGCAAATGGAGGAAGAGGTGCATGAGAATGACAGACAGGAGTGGATTACAAGTTGTGTGGGCGATAAGAATGGCTGGGAGGAATCAAAATGAGCGTGAAAGGGTGGCAACAAGAGGAGGCAGAGTGGTAGCCGAATGGGATGTGAGAAAATGGAAGAATGAGATAGAGAAGTGAAATGTGTCGGACGGAATGAATGGAAGAATGAGATGGAAAGAAAGAAGACCCTGGAATGGTACAAGGAGAAAGAGGCCCCGAGGTATGAAAGGTGGTATGATGGAAGTCTGGGCGGTGATCTTCACTTCCGAGCGAAGGCACAGTGTATGGATGTGAATGCAAGGAGTTACAGGTGGTCTGAGTCCCGCAGAAAAGTGTGCCAGATGTGTGACATGGGAGAGGATGAGACGGTGGAACATGTGGTGCTGGAGTGTGTGAAGTATGCCAGAGACAGGAATGAGATGATGCAAGTGATACTGACTGAGTTAGGGCATGATAGGAATGAAAGAGTGGAGAAGACAGGAAAGGAATGGATGGTGCTGTTGCTGGGACTGTGTAGAGAGGCGAATGAAAGGATGATTGAGGCGGTGAAAGAGTTTCTGGAGAGAATGTGGCGTGCCAGGTGTATGAACAATTAGGAAAGAGGATGCTGTTCGTTTCTCTCTTTTTTTTTTTTTCCTTCTACAGGAGTTGCCGATCCAAAGGCCTGGCTCAGGAGTGATCCTGTGCCACCCATTCACCCAGCGTGAATGGGTGGTAACAAGAGGAGGTAGAGTGGGAGCCGAATGGGATGTGAGAAAATGGAAGAATGAGATAGACAAAGAAGTGAAATGTGTGGGATTGAATGAATGGAAGAATGAAATGGAAAGAAAGAAGACCCTGGAATGGTACAAGGAAAAAGAGGCCCCGAGGTATGAAAGGTGGTATGATGGAAGCCTGGGCGGTGATCTTCTCTTCCGAGCGAAGGCACAGTGTATGGATGTGAATGCAAGGAGTTACAAGTGGTCTGAGTCCCGCAGCAAAGTGTGCCAGATGTGTGACATGGGAGAGGATGAGACGGTGGAACATGTGATGCTGGAGTGTGTGAAGTATGCCAGAGACAGGAATGAGACAATGCAAGTGATACTGACTGAGTTAGGGCATGATAGGAATGAAAGAGTGGAGAAGACAGGAAAGGAATAGATGGTGTTGTTGCTGGGACTGTGTAGAGAGGCGAATGAAAGGATGATTGAGGCGGTGAAAGAGTTTCTGGAGAGAATGTGGCGTGCCAGGTGTATGAACAATTAGGATAGAGGATGCTGTTCGTTTCTCTTTTTTTTTCCCCTTTCTACAGGAGTTGCCGATCCAAAGGCCTGGCTCAGGAGTGATCCTGTGCCACCTGTGTCATCAAGATCAAGATCAAGATCAGATGAACTTCAGTTCAGATTGGCTGTATGAATGTGAGAGGATGGGGTGTGGGCAAGTTTGAGGATGTATGCAAGGAGCTCAGGGAGTGGAGGTTCGACTTAGTCGGGCTCACTGAGACTCACCTGAGAGATGATGTACGAATGGAGGGATGCGAGTATGTTATGATTGGAAAGGGGCGTAAGGCACAGGAAACACTGGGAGGAGGCGTAGCCCTACTCTACAAGAAAGAAAGAGGACTGAAAGTAGAGGAGATTGATGTGGGGGAGTGTACAAGTAGTGAGGATGTGCTTGCAGTAAGAGTGGAATGCATGGATGGTCGTGGCAGACCAGAGAAGGTGGTACTGGTGGTAGCGTACATGACTGTCATGGGTGAAAGAGCAGAGAGGGAAAATAGGAGGAAGTATGACATACTTAAGAAAGTTGTGAGAGAGCATGGAGAGGAGAGAGTGCTAATTATGGGTGACATGAATGCACATGTGGGAATACTGGGGGAACAGGTGAACAGGAATGGTGAAATGCTTGGAGAGTTTGTTGATGAACTGGAGCTGGAAAATCTGAACGTTACTTTGGCAGAGGGGCGTGTGACTTGGAGTGCAAGAGAACAGGAATCGGCAATTGACTACATGTTGGTGAATGGAAGAATGCGTGAAATTGTGTCGCACATGTGGATAGATGAGGATGGTTTGGTTGATATTGTGTCCGATCACAACATGCTGGTTGTGGAGTGCTTGATGCAGGGTGGGAATGAAGTGAAAGTGGCAAGTAAGAGAAAGAAGTGGAGACTGAGAGATGTAGGGTGGGAGAACTTTCAGGTTGATCTGAGTGAGAGAAGCTGGGACGACGAAAGTGTGCATGACGTGGAGCATCTGAATGAGAAACTGGTTGAGGACGTGAGGGGTGCTGCTGAGAACCAGATAGGGTTTGTGAGAGTAGGTAGAAGAAAGAATGTATGTAAACCATGGTGGAATGATGAAATCAGAGCGGCTAGGAAGGAGCGAAAGAGAATGAGTAGACAGTGTAGATGGCTGAGGAAAAAGAGGCATGAAAGCGATGAGGCAGAGAATGAGTATCTGAATGCATGGGCAGCGTATGTGAAGCAGCAGCGGTTGACGAGACGAATGATAATGAATGCTAAAGTGAAGAGTGAAAGGAGCGTGATTCAATCTTTAAGGGAGAAAGGTATGGAAGGTGGCCGTGAATGGTACACGTTCATGAGAGGTGAGAATATGTCAGGCAGTGTTGGTGTGGAGAGTCTAAAAGTGGAGGGTGTAGTTATAACAGAGAAGGATGGAATCAGGGAGGCAATCAAAGGGTTCTGGGAAGAAGTAGGTGGGGTAGGTGAGATGTTTAGTGTGAGAGAAGAATGTGTAACACTGGAAAGGAAGAATGCAGATGAACTGGATGAAAGAATCAGTAGGGATGAAGTGGAGAGGTGTGTGAGAAGGCAGAAGAATGGCAAGGCAGCAGGTCCAGATGATATACCCTATGAGTTCTACAAGAATGGTGGGGAGGTAGTGATAGACAGAATGACTGAGTTATTCAACCGAGTGTGGGATGAAGAGAGAGTGCCAAGAAAGTGGAATGAGAGCCGAGTGTGTCTGTTACATAAGGGAGGATTTAAGAGTAAGAATGAGCTGAAGAACTACAGGCCAATTGCATTAGTGAATACAGTAGGTAAAGTTTTCAGTGCAGTGTTGAATGAGAGACTGTGTAAATGGATTGAGAGAGCTGGAGTGCTGGGTGAAGAACAGAATGGTTTTCGTAGGGACAGGAGAGCTGAGGACAATATGTTTGTGGTGAATGAAATGATTGAGAAGAAAAAGAAGGATGGGGGTAAATTGTACCTAGGTTTTTTGGATATAGAGAAAGCTTATGATAGAGTGAACAGAGAAATGTTAGGTAGAGTCTTAGAAAAGATTGGATTGAGTGCAAAGATAGTTAACGTAGTGCAAAGTATGTATGTGGACACAAGAGCTAGGAGACATAGAAACAGACTGGGTGAAGAGTGAGAGAGGAGTTAGGCAGGGCTGTATATTGTCACCAACCCTTTTTAGCCTGTATACAGAGGAGCTAGCAGCCAGGATGAGAAGAATGAATGTAGGGGTAAGTGTGGGGAATGATAAAGTATGTGTGCTCCTTTATGCAGATGATGTAGTTGTTATGAGTGAATCGGCAGATGAGCTTCAAAGTTTGTTGGATGTAGTGGATGGCTATGGTAAAGACTTTGGAGTAAGGTTTAGCAGTGAGAAAAGCAAAGTAATGATTGTAAATAGATCAGAGGATGAAAGTAATGTGGTATGGAGACTTGGAGAGAATGAGTTGAGACAGGTGCAAGAATACAAGTACCTAGGGATGTGGATGAGTCCTAGTGGGTGTGCAAAGGCAAAGAATGAAAAGATAAGTATGCTAAACCAGTGGGTAGGTCGATTGGGAAGCGCGGCAAGGATGAGAGCAAGTAAGTATGATGTGTTGAGAGAAGTGTGGAAGAGTGTGGCTGTGCCATGTATAATGTATGGTATGGATGTGATTGCATGGAATGAAAGTGAAATTGATAAGTTAGAAGTGGGCCAGAACAAAGTAGCAAGGATGGCACTGAGTGCACCGAGGTGCACAGCAGTTGAAGCCTTGAGAGGTGACATAGGATGGAGCACCTTCAGAGAAAGACTGACAAAAGCCACACTTAGGTACAAGATTAGGCTTGAGAGAATGGATGATGCAAGAATAGCAAGGAAGGTGTACCTGTGGAATGAAAGTGGAAGCAAATGGAGGAAGAGATGCATGAGAATGACAGACAGGAATGGATTGCAAGTTGTGTGGGCGATAAGAATGGCTGGTAGGAATCAAAATGAGCGTGAATGGGTGGTAACAAGAGGAGGAAGAGTGGGAGCCGAATGGGATGTGAGAAAATGGAAGAATGAGATAGACAAAGAAGTGAAATGTGTGGGACTGAATGAATGGAAGAATGAGATGGAAAGAAAGAAGACCCTGGAATGGTACAAGGAGAAAGAGGACCCGAGGTATGAAAGGTGGTATGATGGAAGCCTGGGCGGTGATCTTCTCTTCCGAGCGAGGGCACAGTGTATGGATGTGAATGCAAGGAGTTACAGGTGGTCTGAGTCCCGCAGCAAAGTGTGCCAGATGTGTGACATGGGAGAGGATGAGACGGTGGAACATGTGATGCTGGAGTGTGTGCAGTATGCCAGAGACAGGAATGAGATGATGCAAGTGATACTGACTGAGTTAGGGCATGATAGGAATGAGAGTGGAGAAGACAGGAAAGGAATGGATGGTGTTGTTGCTGGGACTGTGTAGAGAGGCGAATGAAAGGATGATTGAGGCGGTGAAAGAGTTTCTGGAGAGAATGTGGCGTGCCAGGTGTATGAACAATTAGGATAGAGGATGCTGTTCGTTTCTCTTTTTTTTTTTCCCCTTTCTACAGGAGTTGCCGATCCAAAGGCCTGGCTCAGGAGTGATCCTGTGCCACCTGTACCATCAAGATCAAGATCAAGTTCAACGAGGCTGCAGTTTTGACCAATTGAAGTAAGTGTTAATATTATTATTGAAATTTTACTGCAAGATTACATTTGTGAAACGATTCAGTGGTAGAGTGTAGTGTTCTTATGGCTTCTTACCGCAATCTTTGCAGTCTCATGTGTAACTGGCCATGCAGGTATTTATCTGATAAGGTTGCATTGGTTAGGTTATTTGTTAAGTCTAATCAATAGCGGGCCCTGCTGTATTCTGTTGCTGCCCTTCTCCAGGAGTAGCAAGCTTGGGGACCCGGTGGGAAAGCGGGGTTTTAGGAAGGGGAACGCGAAAACAACAACAACAAAAAAAATGAAAGCCGGAAAAGATTAACACCACTTTTGAAAAAAAAAAAAAAATGGTGAATTTATAGTTTAAGCCAGTGTCCCCAATCTCTACCCACGGCCCACGGCGTTATTATTAATTTCTGACAAGTAGTGTAATCATTAGAAATGATGTGAATAGTGAGAAGAACAAAATGAGGTAGGTTATTACCACGTAGTGTGTAATGGCTTAAACTATAATAAAACCCTAACCTAACCTAACCTAACAGCTGAAGTTCAGGCAACAATACACCATTTATGTTTACCTGTGGACTTCGAAAAGTTGAGAGCGCTGTGCATTCCCAGGCCTATTGTGGCGTTATTATTAATTTCCGACAAGTAGTGTAATCATTAGAAATGATGTGAATAGTGAGAAGAACAAAATGAGGTAGGTTATTACCACGTAGTGTGTAATGGCTTAAACTATAATAAAACCAAAAAAATAAATAAAAAATAAATAAATAGATAAAAAAAAAAAAAATAGTCATACAGAATATCCGCACCTCCCACACTAACTTAACATTACTAATCTAAACTAGCCAGCGGGGGTTTCGCTCTCCCTGGACCCCCGTTATGGACTCTTCCAGACGTTTTTTTTTTCTCTCTTTTTTTTTTTTTTTTTTTTTTTTTTTTTTTTTTTTTTTTTTTTACATAAGAGGGTCACTAGCCAAAGGAAACAAAACCAGAAAAAAACCCCACTTAGGCACCATTCCCAAAAGAGACATCAATAAAAAAGTTGAAAATTGAAGGATAAATGTCTTGAAACCTCCCCTTGAAAGAGTTCATCATAGGAAGGAGGAAATACAGAAACAGACAGGGAGTTCCAGAGTTTACCAGAGAAAAGGATGAATGATTGAGAATACTGGTTAACTCTTGCATTAGAGAGGTGGACAGAATAGTGGTGAGAGAAAGAAAAGTCTCGTGCAGTGAGGCTGCAGGAGGAGGGGAAGCATGCAGTTAGCAAGATCAGAAGAACAGTTAGCATGAAAACAGCAATAGAAGATAACAAGAGATGCAATATTGTGGCAATGAGAAAGAGGCTGAAGACAGTCAATTAGAGGAGAGGAGTTGATAAGACAAAAAGTCTTTGATTCTATCCTGTCTAGAAGAGCAGTATGAGTGGAAACCTCCCATACATGTACACATACATGCATACTCCATACAGGGGCAGATAAGGCCTTTTACAGAGTTAGCAGCTAGGGGTATGAGAAAAACTGGCAGAGACGACTCAGAATGCCTAACTTCATAGAAGCTGTTTTAGCTATAGATGAGATGTGAAGTTTCCAATTTAGATTATAAGTAAGGGACAGACCAGGAATGTTCAGTGTTGAAAAGGAGGACAGTTGAGTGTCATTGAAGAAGTTGTCTGGAAACTTGTGTTGAGTTGATAAATGGAGGAATTGAGTTTTTGATGCATTGAACAATAAGTTTGCTCTACCCCAATCAAAAAATTTGGGGAGATCAGAAGTCAGGTGTTCTGTGGCTTCCTTACATGAATTGTTTACTTCCTGAAGGGTTGGATGTATAGGAAAAGATGTGAAAAATTGCAGGGTAGCATAGGAGTGGATAGGACAAGAAGTTTGGTTTAGAAAATCATTGATGAATAATAGGAAGAGAGTGGGTGACAGGACAGAACCCTGAGGAGCACCACTGTTAATCAGTTTAGGAGAAGAACAGTGATCTACCACAGCAACAATAGAACAGTCAGAAAGGAAACTTGAGATGAAGTTACAGAGAGAACGATAGAAGCTGCAGAGGGTAGTTTGAAAATCAAAGCTTTGTGCCAGACTCTATCAAAAGTTTTTGATATGTCTAAGGCAACAGCAAAAGTTTCACCAAAAAAGAGGATGACTAAGACTCAGTAAAGAAAGCCGGAAGATCACTAGTAGAGTGGCCTTAATGGAATCCATACTGGTGATCAGATAGAAGTTTGAGAAGTGATAGATGTTTAAGAACCTCCCTGTTGAGGATAGATTCAGAAACTTTAGATAGGCAGGAAATTAAAGCAATAGGACAGTAGTTTGACAGATTAGAATGGTCATCCTTTTTAGGAACATGCTGAATGTTGGCAAACTTTCAGCAAGAAGGAAAGGTAGGTGTTAATAGACAGAGTTGAAAGAGTTTGACTAGGCAAGGTGCAAGCATGGAAGCACAGTTTTGGAAAACAATAGGAGGGATCCCATCAGGTTCATAAGCCTTCTGAGTGTTTAGGCCAGCTAATGGATGGAATACTATTTTTTCTGGTAGTTTTCATCCTGTTTTGAATTAATTTGTGTGTTGTTTTCCCCATGTGCTGATTCCCAGTCACATATTTAAACAAAATAAAATAAAAATAACAATAAACTAATAACCACTCACTCAGACCACAAAAAACAAACCAGAAAAAAAAAAAAAAACTATAGTACTCTTATCAGTAGACGACAAAGAAAGAAACAAAACTGGATTAAGTGAAAAAAAAGAAAATTAAGAAAATAAATACTTTACTAACACCAAAAAAAAAGAAAAAAAAAAAAAAATATATATCACAGCCAGTTAACAACAATGAAAGAAACAAGATATAACAGGGTGAGGAAGATGCCTACCTACTCCAGATCCCCCTCTGGGGTAACAGTTAACTAAACTAACTAGCTAAAAAACAAAACGACTAAGGATCCTGGGAGTGCTTATCTATTTTAGTGGCATGGGTGGACTTCCTGGTGATGGTTGAAGGTAGGTCTGGGTGAGAGGCATTGATGGCTAGCTACCTGAGTACGTGGCTTTATCAGTGGGTACACCATACCAAGAATAGGTGATGGTATTAAGAGGCATGGAAGAATCTGCAGGTGCATCCCTGGCAGTCCTCCACCTGTTCTTGATGTCTGTGTGGCATCATCTCGCTATCCTGGGATGACCTGGACCAACCTCGTCCCAGTTGTGTTGTCCGTGTGGTCCCACTTTCTCCTCTCTTCTTGACTCAACTCTCTTCTACTTTCCTTGCTTTTTTCTTTAGTCGCTGGCAAGTTGTAGCCTGTGCCAAGGCTGTGAGTGCCCCCTTCATCAAGGGTCACAGACAACCACACAGCTCAGAGGCCAGTCACCAATGTCTTGTCTATGTGCAGGTCAGGGCTGGAAAGAAAGAGAGAGAGGGTGGTCACTTGGGTAGGAAGAAGGCATTAATATTACTCCACACTTTGTCTGGCTGCGGCTGATTGGCTACCACGGTATTCTGCACCAATTACTTCTTCTAGGATCCTCCTCCTCCTTTTTTTACTTTTCCTAGATCTAAGGGCCGTACTTTTAAACCTTCTACCAATGCTGGAGATTGTCTGGCAAAACTGCACCAGGCAGTCAAGATAGTGAGGGAGTCCTTACTTTAATGACCCAAAGTTCGCCAGGTGGGTAAACGTGAGTGGTTGCCAGCGCTAACATCTCTTATTCCTGCTTGATTTAGTGCATCAGAGATGGAAAAATGCATGGGAAACACTACATCTGCTGCAGTCACCATGGCAACAAGCAAATAACAGTACGTGTATGTTAAGGGAGAAAAATTGCCATTGAGTAAAAAAAATTTTCATCACAATGACATGCATGATTTGTCTTAATTATGGATCTTGAAATCTTCAGCAGCATAATTTTCTGACAAAGCTATGTGACACTTTAGCCTTATACAGTAATTATACTTGCCATAAATAACAGTAAACTAATGTAGCTTAACTGTACTTCAGATAGACTAATGTAGCCAAGCATAACCTATCTTAACATAAACTAACTTAACCAACCTAAGAATTAGAAAAAAATATTTACATGATGGCATAGGTAAGAATTACCAGGTGCCTGGTGAAAAAAAACAAAAAACTCAGAACTATAGGTACTTCACCTGATTTACTCATATACCAACAAGAACCTGGACTACTCGCCACTGCAAGCAATTCTGGAGTGACTGCAGACGTGGACAGAGGAGAGCAGGATGACCATCAACCACAGCAAAGCTGTGGTGATGCATTTCTGTACCTCCTCTGTACCAGTGCCCCCTCCCCAGCTCACAGTGGGCCCTCACCCCCTCCAAGTGGTCCAATGTGCCAAGCTTCTCGGAGTCACAGTGGACGACCAGCTGACCTGGAAGCAGCATGTCGCCAGCACTGTAAGATCCGCTACCTACAGGTTGTACATGCTGCGCAGACTCAGGTCGCTGGGGACGCCAACAGATGAGTTAAGGCGTCCTTCACCTTTATCCTCCCCAAACTCATGTATGCCTCCCCAACGTGGTCCTCCTCCCTCACACACACTCAACAGCTACAGCTGGAGAGTGTGCAGAAAAGGGCATGCAGGGTCATCCTTTGCCTTGCACACCACCTATGATGAAGCCCTGACCACCCTGAGTCTGTCCAGACTATCCACCAGGCACCAAGAGACTCTGGAGAAGTTTGGAAGGGGACTGCTGCATCATCCACGTCTCAGACACATGCTGCTGCCTGATGCACCTCGCCCTGTCCATGCCACCAGACACCACAACAAGATAACGCCCCTAAAGGAGCCATGCATGGACCGGTACAGACTCAGCGCAACTCCCACCATGGTGCGAACCGTCAATAAATAGTATTTCCCTTCTAGATTAGACTTAGCTTTAGGATTAATGTTAAGTATTTCCCCACCCCCTCTGTACATTTTCAGTTTGTTAACTGTCCTAATAATAAACCATTCATTATTATTATTATTATTATTATTATTATTATTATTATTATTATTATTATTATTATTATTATTATTATTATTATTATTATTATTATTAACATATTATTTTACAGGCCACAACCTTTGAAACTAGAACTATGAACTATAACTTTGAAACTATAACAAACGAGTTAAAACCTACTTCACTCTAACAGACTATGGAAATAATATAAGCAATTTAGTGGAAAGTAGGTGGCAAAAGGGTAGTTACATGAGAACATACGGAAATACAGAAACTACAAGAAGCCTGCCGACTTGCATGTGGTAATGCTGATATATCTATCTCGTCGTAAAATGCTTGAGTGTTTCATCCCTCTTCAATATAGCTCATTGTAAGGATTCCATCATCAAAACATGGGTGGTAATATATGTTTAATGAAAATTATCTCTAAGCTTAAATAATAGCAACTGAAATGTAAATAACTGACCCAAGACACCACAGGAAGGTTAGAGGTGTCTGGACTTCCCACTGGAGCATCAACAGTCTTCAGAGTCGAATAAATAACTGCTGTTTTCAATACCAAACTGCTCTTTCTAAAGAAAAATACAGTTTGTTTTCTAACTCATGAAATGCCAGAATCTTGTGAAAATTTTATATTTTAAATTTTAAAAATATTGTCACATGGGAAAGGGAGGCCTCTCACTACTTTCCTCAGCCAGGCTATTCCAATACGATTTGAACGCCAACCCAGGCGAAGGAGAGCCTGGTGCAAACTCTCACTGCATTTAATAGTATGAAATCACCAATCGCCAAGTGAAATCTAATGCCAAGCCTGTGAAAGATTTTAAAAGTACAACCCTACGTATCACTCTTCTTGATCTGGTTATGATATTATTGTTGCACCATATTAATCTTGTAGTGAATTCTCTGGACCTGTGTGATTAAGGCCTGCAGAGCATACTTTTCAATACATCAGGAGGTGAGTGAGCATGAGAGATTTTCAAGGAAAGTAAATATAAATCCCCTTTTGTGTAAAAAGCCGCAATACACCCTCCATGACCCCCAATCCTATCAGAAAATACTGTTTTGCAATAAAAATGAAAAGCAGATTAATATATATAACTAATTAATATAACTTAATATAACCTAACCTAACCATATTAAACTAATTCAACCTAGCTTAACCAAACTAACCTATCCTAGCCTAACCTAACTGGCAAGGCTAAGAAATGCATACAAAGTTGTTATCTTATTTGATGTCCAGTCCTTCCTCGTCACTGGAGATGTTGATGAGAGGAACAGGCTGTTGATGTTGGCTGCCTTGGGGGACTAGAGTAGTGCTGCCTGCATGAAGAATTGGTGTAGGAGAGTTTCCTCTTCATGAGCCTTAATAAATAAATACTGAGCCAGGCATTGGTAAAGAAATTGGCTCTCTATACCTCAGTGGTTCATCCACTCTTTTATGTCGCTCCAAAGACATTCACTGAATTGCATGTGAACTTTACCGTCCACTGGGTCTACAAAGTTCTCAGAGTGATTAGCTTTATAGTGAGTATACCCGAGTTCTGCAAGTTTCTTGTATGCTCCCCAGCTATATCTCATTGTCACAGACCCACGGCACATATAATTTTCAAGTGGGAAAAGGATGTCTTTATCTGTCCATTCAGCCTCACCCACTGGGCTCACCAGTGGTAAAACGAACCTCTTCTTGGTGAGGCACTTTAACCCCCCAAAACAGCAAAACCTGGGACAGCACACATCCTCTCTCATACTTTCGCTGCATGTTGATCATCTCCTTTATTTCCACAAGCATGCCAGGACCACCAATACTTTCTTGATTTGTAAACTAGAAGTCCATGACTTCGCTGCAGAATGAGCGCCAGTCAATGGATGTTTGCAATGAAATGTTCAAGCATTTTATCGCTGGTGTGATACCAGTGGTTAATGAAAAGAACCGCTTTCCATGCCAGCTTGCATACATTCAGAAGGAATGTTCCTTTACAGTCACTTGTGTTAAAATCATTGCACCAATGCTCTTTTTCCTTCAGTATTTTATGACTTCCTGTGCATATGCAGATTTTCTGCTTGTCTTCCAAGTATTTACACAATTTGTGACGCTTGGGGCACTCCACAACACTGGGAAGAACACTGTGTTCATGGAGGAACTGTACACATTTGTCAGAATCTTCATAAAACCTAGCAATACACCAAAAGTAATCTAGGTAACACCCACTGCAGAATGACATCTTCCTCAGACTAACACAAATATTTCAGATTGAGCCACTTTTCCCTCCTCAGGATGAAATAAAATGCTATGATTTGTTAAATTAATTCTGTATTTTTTCAATTGGCCAGTGGCTGCATTCTCAAGCAAAAGAACCAATCACTGTGACTAATTTTGTGCTTGCACCACAAATGTGACATACATATGCACAAAGGAACTCACCTTCATTAGGGAAGATCACTTTAGATTAGTGCCCACCTATCCATCACAAATGTGGGTGTGTCACTTTCCAATGTAGTCATAGGAGCGAGCAAGCTTGCTTCCTTGGAAAACAGATAAATCTAAAAATTGCTGTTAGCATTATAAATAATTTGCAGTGGAGTATACACGGAGTTCAAATTGCTAAGAATGAGAAGATTTATCTGATGAGAAGGGTAAGAAAAGCCATATCGAGACTGGTGTAAGCGTAAAAGAATACCCTCTAACCTAACGTAACCAAACCTAACTTTACCTAATTTAACGTAGCTGTGGGAGACCCCCCGTCGTTAATGACACTAAATTAATTTAACTTAGCTGTGAGCTTCACCTCCCTTGGACCCCCCTTAAGGACACTAACCTAACCAAACCTAACTGTATACCTTAATAAGAAGTGGAAGATCGGGGGCATGGTTAGTCAAGCTCCTCATCCTCACATGGTACTGGCACCACTGATTATTCAGCAATTGATTGATTTCAGCAATACACTGTGTGATTTTAAGAAACGTACACCCAAGTCATCTTGCTTATGGAACTGCACAATAAAATCCCGCTCCTTAAATTTATGCCCACTGCACTTGGCTGCCATTGTGACACTGGGTATCCATGTGGATAGTTGGCTGACTGCCTTGGCCACCATGTATACACCAGGTGAGTGGTAAAAAATAATTGATGTATTGACCAGAAGTAAATGATGTTCTAATATGTCATTTATAAGACAGCTCTCATTGGCTGAACGAAAGAGATACAAGCAAGCATGTGCCACTCCATACTCGAAACCATCATAATAATGCACAAGTTTCACTGTATCCTTCCAAGAGAGCTTCATCTACATGGACTCAGAATTTGTAATGCAGTGCAAGATGAATCACATCACTGTAATGTAACAGTAGCTGGGCATGATAATGAAAAAAATTATTATGATGAGCAATAAATAGTTAATGATAACTTTATTGGCAATAACTGATAATTGATGACTGGCAATGAATATCATCAGATAACTGATAATGGAGAAATCAGTAAATCCAGAACTCCAATATTAGCAGTAACAATATTGATATTTTAAATAATAAAGTCAATAATCCAAATCTTTATTTACCATATTTGTTGGTGTAGTAGACACTTTTTTCTTGAAAAAACTATTTGATAATTACCATGCGTCTAATGCAGCCGTAGTACAGATGCCTAGGCATGTAAGCCTATGCCTATAGCTGTGAAGTTGAAGCAGTAGTACCCTAAGCACAAATATTGTTACTAATAATATTACTACTAATAAAATTCTCTCTCTCTCTCTCTCTCTCTCTCTCTCTCTCTCTCTCTCTCTCTCTCTCTCTCTCTCTCTCTCTCTCTCTCTCTCTCTCTCTCTCTCTCTCTCTCTCTCTCTCTCTCTCTCTCTCTCTCTCTCTCTCTCTCTCTCTCTCTCTCTCTCTCTCTCTCTCTCTCTCTCTCTCTCTCTCTCTCTCTCTCTTCCCTTCCTCCCCCTTCCCTGCCCTCTTACCCCTTCTCCCTCACCCCTTCCCTCCTCACCCTTATCCCTTGTCATTTACAGATAAGGAGGGGAGATGACAGGGAGGGAAGTTTGAGACAGGACAGGATGAAAGAGGAAGGGAGAGGAAAAGAAAAAGGTGGGAAAGGGACAGAACCAGGGAAGGAAAGTACATGGGCCAGGCAAGTGGAGGAAAGGTGAAGGAGGATGATGGGAGGATGGGGAGAAATTAGAGAGAATAAAATTAATGTAAGCACCAACAGTGAAAAGTGATTGAAGAATTAGAAAGAGGAAGTATTGTAAAATAAGTATCCTCTTTTCCTGCCTTACTCCTTTTCACTTTTCCTCTATCCATTTTCTTCGCATTTATGCTCCTTGTATCCATTTTCATCCTCAGTCAATTGCATTCATTTTGCAATCTTCAGGATTGTTTTTACTCTCTCTCTCTCTCTCTCTCTCTCTCTCTCTCTCTCTCTCTCTCTCTCTCTCTCTCTCTCTCTCTCTCTCTCTCTCCCTCTCCCTCTCTCTCTCTCTCTCTCTCTCTCTCTCTCTCTCTCTCTCTCTCTCTCTCTCTACATTCACACTGCTAATTTAGAGAGGGTAGAATCAAAAGTTTTCCATCTTATTAACTCTTCTCCTCTAAATGATTGTCTTCAGCCTCTCTCTCAGTGTTGCAGCTCTTGCTATCTTTTACCGGTATTTTCACACTAACTGCTCCTCTGATATACTAAATGCATGTCTCCTCTCCTGCAGCCTGGCTGCACAAGACTTTTCTTTCTCACATCCCTATTCTGTCCACCTCTCTAGTGTAGAGTTAACTAGTATTCTCAGTCATTCATTCCTTTCTCTGGTAAACTCTGGAACTCCCTGCCTGCTTCTGTATTTCCTCCTTACTATTACTTGAACTCTTTCAAGAGGGAGGTTTGAAAACACTTATCCTCAGTTTTTTTTTCTTTTATCATTCTGTTTGACATCTTTATGGGAACTGGCATTAAGTGGACCTTTCTTATTATTAAAAATTTTTGTTGCCCTCGGCCAGATACACAATTACAATTTTTTTCCATACCTTTATGATGAAACAAAATTTTTTACACAAAACATCCTTTTAAAACAGGGGTTTGTCTTATGCAAAGGTGTGTCTAATATGCCAGCAAATACTGCATATCTTTCTTTATCTTAGAAGACTTAGAAAAATGTTAGAAAACTTCAAATTCAATGTTTATCTGGTCTTATCACTAATGAAAAGTACTGTTTTAAGCAAAATAACTACATTTTCTTTTTAAAGTTTAAAACTTCAACATGCTCATGTTTGAAAAACTAAAATTATCAGTTATTACTAGTTTGGAACCAAAAATATTGGCAATACTGATGATTAATAATGCAGGATAAATAATTATTGGATAACTGATAACCCAATATTTTTATTGCAATAAATTATCTCAATAATTTTTTCACGATAACACCAACCTATGAATGACCCCAAAACAAAAATTCCACACGTGTTGTACAGCGAGTATTCATCAGCATAGGCACATAATTTAGCTGCTCCATGAGGAGTCACTATTAGTATAATTAACTGTTTAGTGTCCTTGGGGGTTACAGTAATTTAGGTTAAGTTTGGGTAGTTAAGGTTAGGTTAGTGTCTTTAAGGGGGTTCCAGGGGGGAGATGCTGCTCTCTAAGCTAGGTTAGGTTAGTTTCCTAAAGATTAGGTGGTACATCCCTACCTGGTTATGTTATGTGGTTATTTTGTATAGCACTATGTGATATACAATAATGAAACTTACAAATCATGTAGGATACACTAGCCTTGCAACAATTTTGAAAATCTTTTGGGGGACAAGTCTAATTTGGCAGTAATAACTCTGTCAATGTGTGATGTCTTGGATTTTTTCTAATTCCAGTGAGCTCTGTGGCACTCCATCAAGTGAGCTTAAACTCCATTAGTTTGTGTTTGATTATGTGCTCCAGAGTTCATGACGTACTATGACAGTTAGGTTAGTGTCCTTAAGGGGGTACAGTGGGGGTGAAGACCCCAGTTTAGGAAGTAGTTTGTTTTGTACAGTAATTGGTGTGGATGTGGATATGCAAGGTCCAGAGGAATAGAACGAGGCATTTCTTATTGTTTTCAGTGTGCCAATAATTCTCAAGATTTCAAGTCAATCCAGCCTCAGTCACTCCGCCCCAAAACCTCAGTCATATTGGCCCAGAACCTTAGTCCAAAGGTTCCCAAACTTCATTACTTGGTGGCACACCAATTATGTACACATACCTGTCATGTGGTGCACTTGGGGATATAGTCAAGTGTGTTTGACCCTGTCTTGAATTAATGTCTTGTATAAGACACACTATGATTAGTGGACTACAGGCACTGAGGGATTGGAGTGGTCAAGGCATTAGAAGAAATGATGAGGATTACCTTTAGGATAAATGTTAAGTATTTCCCCACCCCCTCTGTACATTTTCAGTTTGTTAACTGCCTGTAGAATAAACCGTTTATTGTTATTATTATTATTATTATTTTATTTTTTTTTTCCATAACTTATGATGAAATATAACATAATTTTCTTTCCACAAGACATCCTTGTAAAGTAGGGGTTATCATATGCAGAAGTGTGTCTAATATGCCGGCAAATATGATAATTTTCAATCTGTAGAACATCACCTCTTCTTTACTAAACCTCACCTTCTTTTCCTCACTGAAACACAGGTGTCTGAGGCAATTGACAGTAGTCCCTTTTCTGTTCTACCCTATTTTCTCTATCCTCATTTTCAGTCCAAAGCTGGATGTTGCATCTATGTGTGCAACAACTTAACCTGCTCTTGTGTCCATGCTCTTGAATCTTCCGAGTTTTCCACCATCAGGCTAAGACCACAGAGTCACTGTCAAACTAAATTTATTTGTGCTGCATACCTCTCACCTAACTCCTCTGACTATAAGAAATTCTTTGACTACTTAACTTCCAAAGTGGAGCACATTCTCTCTTCCCTTTTGCAGAGATCTCCATTCTTGGAGACTTCATTGTTCATCACCAGCTCTGGCTTTCCTCTCCCTTCACTGACCATCCTGGTGAACTAGCCTTTAACTTTGCTATCCTCCATGACCTAGAGTAACTGGTGCTTCACCATACTAGTATTCCTGACTATCTTGAAGATACGCCTAGCAATCTTGACCTTTTCATAACCTCTAATTGTTCTGGTTATGTTGTCACTCTGTCTTCTCCATTGGGCTCACCAATCATAATCTCATATCACTCCAATCTCTCCTCAGGATACCCCAAAGCAGAGGTGCCTCTGACATTTTGCCTTTGCTAATTGGGGGACCTGAGTAGATATTATGCTGATTTTCCTTGGAATGACTACAGCTTCCATGTCAGAGACACTTCTCTGTGTGCTGAGCTCATAAAAGAAGTGATAGTGTCTTGCATGTGGGCATACATTCCTCATTCTTCCTCTTAACCCAAACCTTCCAAACCTTGGTTAACACAGCCTGTTCTCATGATCTACATGGTAGAGGGCTGGCCCACAAAAAGTACTTGAGCCTTCCATCACCTGAATCTCATGCGCTTTATATTTCTCTCCAAAATTTTGCCAGGTCTGTTCTCCAATTAGCTAAAAATTCCTTCATTAATAGAAAGTGTCAAAATCTTTCAAGTTCTGACTCCCCTCGTGACTTCTGGCACCTAGCCAAAAACATCTCCAATAATTTTACTTCATCTTTCCCTCTTTTATTTCCACCTGATGGCACCACTGCCATCTCATCCTTTTCTAAAGCTGAACTCTTCACTCAATCCTTTGCTAAAAACTCTACCTTGGATGATTCAGGGCATGTTCCTACCTCTCCTCCATCCTCTAACTACTTTATGCTACTTAATGCTACCCATTAAATCCTTCACAATAATGTTTTCTATGCCTTTGCTGGTCTAAACCCTCAGAAGACTTATGGATCTTGTGGGGTTCCAACTATCGTTCTCCAAAACTGTGCCTCCGTGCTTGCACCTTGCCTAGTCAAACTTTTTCAACTCCGTCTATCAACATCTGCTTGCTGGAAGTTTGCCTACATTCACTCTGTTCCTAAAAAGGGTGACCGTTTTAATCCCCAAAACTACTGTCCTATTGCTTTAATTTCCTGCCTATCTAAAATTTTTGAATCTATCCTCAACAGGAAGATTCTTAAACATCTAGCACTTCACAACCTTCTATCTGATCACCAATATGGTGATCAGATAGAAGGTTGTGAAGTGTGGCTCTACTGGTGATCTTCTGGCTTTCCTTACTGAGTCTTGGTCATCCTCTTTTAGAGATTTTGGTGAAACTTTTGCTGTTGCCTTGAACATATCAAAAGATTTTGATAGAGTCTGGCACAAAGCTTTGATTTCCAAACTACGATCCTATGGCTTCTATCCTTTTCTCTGTAACTTCATCTCTAGAGTCTGGCACAAAGCTTTGATTTCCAAACTACCCTCCCATCCTTTTCTCTGTAACTTCATCTCTAGTTTCCTTTCTGACCATTCTATTGCTGCTATGGTAGATGGTCACTGTTCTCCTAAATATATTAACAGTAGTATTTCTCAAGGTTCTGTCCTGTCACCCACTCTCTGTTATCAATGATCTTAACCAAAAGTCTTGTCCTGTCCACTCCTATGCTGAAGATACTACCCTGCACTTTTCCACATCTTTTTGTAGATGTCCAACCCTTAAGGAAGTAAACAGTTCATGCAGGGAAGCCACAGGATGCCTGACTTATGATCTCTATAAAATATATAATTGAGGTAGAGCAAACTTAGTATTTTTCAATGCCTCAAAAACTCAGTTTCTCCATCTATCAACTCGACACAGCCTTCCAGACAACCATCCCTAGCTAAAACATCTAAAACAACTATCACAAACTAAAACAGGTTCTATGAATTTAGGCATTCTGAGTCATCTCTGCCAGTTTTTCTCATCCCCCAACTGCTAACTCTGTACAGGAGCATTGTCCGTCCATGTATGGAGTATGCTTCACATGTACAGGGGGTTCCACTCATACTGCTCTTTTAGACAGGGTGGAATTAAAAGCTTTTTATCTTATCAACTCCTCTCCTCTAACTGATTGTCTTCAGCCTCTTTCTCATCATGGTAGCGTTGCATCTCTTGTTATCTTCATCTGTTATTTTCATGCCAACTGCTCTTCTGATCTTGCTAACTGCATGCCTCCCCTCCTCCCACAGTGTCACTGCACCTCTTTTCTGTCCACCTCCTTTTCTCTGGTAAAGTCTGGAACTTCATACCTGCTTCTGTATTTCCATCTTCCTGTGACTTCAACTCTTTCAAGAGGGAGGTTTCAAGACACTTACCCTGTAATTTTTTTATTCCCGCTTTTAACTCTATTCAGGGACCAGCACCTCAGTGGGCCTTTTATTTATTTATTTTTTATTGCAGTTTTGTTGCCCTTGGCTGGTATCCCTCCTACATAAAAGAATAATAATAATAAATCATAATAATAATAATAATAATAATAATAATAATAATAATAATAATAATAATAATAATAAGGAACATTCTTGAAGGTTTTAAAGTTAGCATCAGAAGCTTTGAAACATGATAAATCCTCTGCTCTTCAACTTAGGTGTATTTACTTTGTTCCTTTTTCAAAACAAAATTACAAGCTCTTTAAATTTATGTATACTGTTTGCATACATCACTTCTCTGGCAATGTACTCCACCAATCTGTTGCTCTATTCAGAAAACTGTATATCTACACACCCTCATCTCCATTTGCATTTGTTTTTGTGTGTGTATATGCAAATGTGCTTGTTGATTTTTGATAACTTGGATTCAGTTAATATTGTATATCTATTCACAGAGCCCAAGAAGAGAACCACATTCTTAAGTTGTAACTGAAATCAAAGAGATTAAGGTTCACATATCATCACTGACCACCAATCATGGCTACCTCAACCAGTGACGAAGTTGTCAAGGTATTAGATGCACTTGGTAATGACCTCAGAGCTCTAGGTCTAGAAACCAGATATGTAAGTAGAGTATATACAAGTGTATGTTTACATGTGATATTTCATTACTGAGATATTATATAATTTTCATTAGCTTAACTCTATCAGATCTACCAGCTACTTTCAGACCTATAACTTTTCACTATATCATTCTATATTTCATAACAATATACAATAATATGACATCAGATTAATATAAATTCATCAAATTAAGTATGTATGTATTTTAACATGGCGAGTACATAATCAAAGATTTTGTCATACATAAAGAAGATGTACAAAAAACTATGAAGAATGTCTTAACTTACATGACAGCTTGCCAAACAGCCAAGTCATGTCCAGTTCCCCTCTGTGCATCATCAAGACAGATAATATCTTGCTGGAGAAACTATACAAGACAGGACTGTCTTGTGTGTGAACTTTTGAAAGGAGCTGACAAAAAACAACCAGCATCAGGTGCAGTCTTGGGACAAATACCATCAACAGTGTCCCAACCAGATCTTAATCCAGGAGGTGTTCCTGGCCTGATGTCAGGTCCATCTGGTCCTCCAGGTCCCACAGGGCGAAGGCCAGGAGAGGTTAAGAGAGTGTATGAAGGTGATACATTCGAGTCATCCTCATCTGCACCTCATGGACAACAGACTCAATGATGAGTTTAAGGTCACAGGGGCCATATTAAGAAAGACTCTTAAATAGAGAGATTGTGTTTAGTATAGAAGTTATGCTTAGTTTCATGCTGAACTTCCCAAACTGTGTTTAAGCTAAGCAAAAAAGTTAAGCACAGTACAGGGCAAGCTTTTATGTAAGAGGGCACTGGTCAAGGACAACAAAAATTTTGAATGAAAAAAAAGGCCTTCTTAAATGCCAGTTCCCATAGAGATGTCAGATAAAAAAAAAAACAGGATAAGTGTCTTGAAACCTTCCTCTTGAAAGAGTTCAGGTCATAGGAAGGAGGAAATACAGAAGCAGGCAGGAAGTTCCAGAGTTTACCAGAGAAATGAATGAATGATTGAGAATGCTGGTTAACTTTTGCATTAGAGAGGTGGATGGAATTGGGATGAGAGAAAGAAGAGTCTCATGCAGCAAAGCTGTTGGAGGAGGGGAGGCATGCAGTTAGTAAGATCAGAATAGCAATTAGTGTGAAATTAGCAGTGGAAGGTAGGAAGAGACACAATATAATAAGGTTTTAGACATGGTTATAGCACTAATAATTAATGGCTATAACCACAGCACAAAACAGTGATCCACAAGGCTAGTGTAATGCGGCGAAGGTTAGTAAGGTCAGAACAGCAATTAGCGTGAAAATAGCAGTACAAAATAGCAAGAAACGCAATATAATAAGGTTTTAGACGTGGTTATAGCCCCAATAATTAATGGCTATAAACACAACACAAAATAGTGATCCACAAGGCTAGTGTAATGTGGTGAGGTTAGAAGCGAGACTGAACTGTGTTTGTGTGTGTGGGAAAGTGCCCCAAGTCCATTGGCTCAGTGCTATGTCAGGGCAATATGGTAACACAATTGGCCAGCCACATGTGACCACGCCACATCTGGACTAGCTGCCACACTGAGTGGCTAGCTGTGGTGACTCACTTGACTCAAGGTGCTTAGAGTATTTTACTATAGAGTAGAAGGTCCTTATATTTCTGGGTCAAGTAAGGAAAATAGCTTTTTGACCATTTTGACTTAGTGGGATAGTGCTTCAAGCAACCCCACAAGGTAGGAGATGCTTTGAGGTATTGTTTGTGCTAAAACAGGATTTTGACATGGTTGGGATTCAAAGTGTTCTTCTGTGGCACTGCTTACACACACACACACACACATATACAGTGGAACTTCGGTTACCAAACACCTCCCTTTTTGTACAAATTGGTTTTTGAACAAAATTTTGAACTCATTATTGCTTCGGTTGTGGTACCATAATTCAGTTCTAGAACAAAGTTACTTGATTTCAAATATTAAAAGACAGCAAAAACTGCCATTTATTAGTAATTTATAGTTTCTATAAATATCTGCTTCATTTTTGGAGGAGAGACACAGAGTGTTAGACATTAATACAATCTTTGAAATAAGGTAAATGTGATCCTGTTAAAAAGCCTCAATGTAAATAGACAGTTTTTGGCTCTCAGGAATGATTCTGAGCCACCTGTGGCTTTCTCGATAATCCCCGATGCCATTATTACAGCACAACTGCATTTTTCAATAGGTTAAATATATATATATATATATATATATATATATATATATATATATATATATATATATATATATATATATATATATATATATATATATATATATATATATATATATATATATATATATATATATATATATATATATATATATATATATATATATATATATATACATACATACACACAGTGGAACCTCACTTACCAAACAACTCAGTTTTTTAACAAAATTTTTAACTCTTAATTACTTCGATTGCCGTACCATAATTTGTTTTTTAACAAAGTTACTTGATTTCAAACATACAAGACGTAACAAAAGCTGCCATTTATTACTAATTTATAGTTTCTATAAATATTTCCTTTGTTTTTATATATTTGGAATAGAGACTCAAAGATTAAGACAGTAATTCAATCTTTGAAATAAGTTAAATGTGATCCCGTTGAATAAGTTGAAGAACCTCGATGTAAAACAAGGTTTGGCGCTCAGGAGTAATTCTGAACTTCCTGTAGCTCTCTCTATCATTGACAGTACCATCTCTAATGCACAACTGCATTTTCTCAGTGGCTTTTCCCAGCAGCAAAATATCTAAGTGTTATGATCACCTTTCTTTTTGGTGGTGAATGGGTTGCTTCTCTGCGTCATTCTGTAAGGCTTCCCTCACTTGATCGGTGACAAAGAGAATTTCTGCATGGTCTAAACAATATCTTTTGATGAGTTTTGTATCACTAAGTTCATTAAATACATCCTTTCTGGATAAAAAAAAAAAAAAAAGTTATAAGCTGGAGATGTTGTGGAGCAGCCATCTTATCGATGGGAGCATTGGTCGTGGTGGACGGGTGTCTGAGAATGGATTAATCTGTTTTACATTGATTCCTATGGGGAAAATAATTTAGGTTTTTTAACATTTCAGATTTTGAATGTTATTCAGGAACAAAGTAATTTAAAAAATACTGAGGTTCCACAGTGTGTGTGTATGTGTGTGTGTATATATATATATATATATATATATATATATATATATATATATATATATATATATATATATATATATATATATATATATATAATATATATATATATATATATATATATATATATATATATATATATATATATATATATATATATATATATATATATATATATATATATATATATATATATATGGTGCCACAGACCACTGAATCTTCGAACCGTCATTCTAACCAATTTGAGTCTTGCCACTGAAGCTCCTCCACAGTCCATAGCTTGAGCACTCGAGCACTCTCATCACCCTGGCTAACCAGTCGGCAACAGAGAGAGGTGAGCTGCTGGGGTGTGCTGCCAGACCAGCCAGAAATCACCTCACAGCCAGTGTGACCACACCCCTTCTCTTGTACATACATTTGTGTTGTATTGTCTCTGGTACTAAGTAAACTGTACCACTTCTGTCATTGTTTACTTACCAGGAATCGCTACAGTGATGACCCTGGAGAATCCAAAACAGCCACTTTTGGATTTCACCATGTCTACTGAAGACAGCAAAGGTTGACAGAATGCAGTATTACTCAAGCTACCCACTTTCTGGATTTCACAATCCCAGGTGTGGTTCAAACAGGTTGAAGCCCAATTCCACATACGTCAATTCACTGCCGACACTACCAAATATTATGTGGTCAGAGCACTGGATGAGGAAACAGCTGGGCACGTCATCGACTTCTACTGCTACCCTCCTGCCAACGGCAAATACAAAGAAATCAATAAGCTCCTTACCAGTACTTTCAGCCCAAGCAAGCGTGCAAGGGCAACAAAACTTTTGCACATGGATGGCCTCAGTGACCGCAAACCATCCATACTAATGAACGAGATGCTTGCCCTGATGGATGAACATACGCCCTGCTTCCTATTCGAACAAATCTTTCTGGAGCAGATGCCTGACAACATCCATTTGTTCCTTGCAGATGACAAATTCACCCACCCCCATTAGTTGGTGGCACGAGCAGATGCTGTGGCAGGCCAAGCAGCAGGACAGAACCTCCATTATCAACATTACAGCTGTGACTCAACATTCTGTGCGAACCACCAGTACTCATCCTGATGGAACAACACTGAAGTTGCCAGGCAATACCCATGAGAAATTATATTACTATCACCAACGTTAGGGCTCCAAGGCCTGCTGATGCCGTCCACCCTGTACATACCCGGGAAAACTCCATAGCTTGCTGTCGGTAATAGTTACTGCCACTGGCCATAAACATCGACTCCTCTATGTCAGTGATCACCATTCTGGGCGATGTTTCTTCGTCGATACAGGGGTAGAGATTAGTGTTTTGCCCCCCTCTAGCAAAGACACTCACTGCAGGAAGAGAGGTCCACTCTTTGACAGCAGCCAACAGAAGCAACATCAAGACATACAGCACATGCACCATCCACCTAAACTCAACAGCTGTCATTTCAAGTGGACATTTACCATTGCTACTGTCTCATGACCACTGCTTGGTGCAGATTTTCTCCACACTCACTCTTTGCTCATCGACTTGAAAGGACGTCACATCGTTGATTCAACAACATTTGAATCAACTAACCTTCACCACGCCTTGTTACCAGTGCCCCCATCTGAATTCTGTCTTGTTCCAACAATGTGTATGCCAAGATACTGAAGGACTATCCAGATATTGTCAACCCACAGTTCCATTTAGCAGTACTGAAACATGGTGTAATGCACCACATTACCACCACAGGTCCACCTCTACACACAAGGGCACACAGGCTTCCTGCCAACAAGCTCTCACAAACTAAGGAGTTTAGAAAAATGAAGGAAATGGGTATCATGTGTTGTTCAGACAGCCCATGGGCATCCCCGCTGCACATGGTTCAGAAATTGACTAGGGACTGGAGGCCTTGTTGGGACTACTGCCATCTAAATGACATCACTACAGCGGACCAGTACCCAGTGCCCTATATTCAAGACTTCATAGCGAATCTTGGCGGGGCTAAGATTTTTTAAGATTGACTTGGTACAAGGTTATCACCAGATTCCAGTTCATCCTGACAACATCCCCAAAAGCTCCATAATCACCCAACTTGGTTTTTTCAAGTTCTTACGCATGCCTTTCGGCCTCAAGAACACTGCCCAGGCATTCCAATGCCTGATGGACATGGTGGGCAGGGACCTGGATTTTGTGTTCATCTACCTAGATGACAGACATCCTAGTCGCGAGTCATACCTGACAAGAACACCATACTCCGGTTCTGGGAGGGAATGGGGTGTCATGTGGCACCATGGACCACTGAATCTTCGAACAATCATTCTACCAACTCGAATCTCACCACTGAAGCTCCACCATGGTCCATAGCTTGAGTACTCTCGTCACCCTGGCTAACCAGTCATTGACAGAGAGAGGTGAGTTTCTGGGGTGTGCTGCCAGACCAGCCAGAATTCACCTCACAGCCAGCATGACCACACCCCTTCTCTTACATACATTTATGTAGTATTGTCTCTGCTGTTAAGTAAACTGCACTACTTCTGTCATTGTTTACTTACCAAGAATTGCCATATATATATATATATATATATATATATATATATATATATATATATATATATATATATATATATATATATATATATATATATATATATATATATATATATATATAAAGGTGAACAGGAACAAGCCAGGAGCACTTCTTCATTTATTAAAGTTGCAACATTTCATCTTATGTAGAAGGCATCATCAGGCAAAAAAATAAAACATCATTGAGTACATACTAAGACATAAAAAATATAAAACATATAAAAACTGAGTTATAGGCAAAGCTCAATGAGAATGCAAAAATGAAACAAACGGTAGCAAATAAATAGTGGTTATATAAAGTAAAACACAGCTTATAGATACTAGTGTAGAACAGCAATAGAACTAAAGGTATAGTTATGCGAGACAATGAACCTTGTGTGTTCCAGCTGAAGGAGTAGTGAGGACTGACAAGGGATTGCAGTGTGTGTGTGAGGTTGGTCACTTTTCGAACCCAAAGTTCCAAACTGAGTTTATAACGGAGGTAATTGTGTTGATGACAATTAGTTATTTAATTCAGGTTTAATGTAAATCGCTTCTAATGTTTTTTATGTGTATTTGCGTCAGCTTTATGTAATAAGTTGAAATCCTTCTCAAAAAAACAGATGATCGTGTGTATGTGGGTGGGTTCTTATCGCTGAAAAGGAGGATGAGCTAACTGTTTTTCATAGTCTGGCATTATTATACCTTTAGTTCTATTGTTATTCTACACTAGTATCTATAAGTTGTGCTTTACTTTATTTATCCACTATTTATTTGCTGCCATTTTTTTTATCGTTTTTGCATTCTCATTGTGCCTTGCCTATACTTCAGTTTCTATATGTTTTATATTTTTATGTTTTAGTATGTACTCAGTGATGTTTTAACTTTTTAGCCTGATGATGCTTTCTGTATAAGGTGAAACGTTGCAACTTCAATAGATGGAGAAAAATTCCCTCTCTCTCTCTCTCTCTCTCTCTCTCTCTCTCTCTCTCTCTCTCTCTCTCTCTCTCTCTCTCTCTCTCTCTCTCTCTCTCTCTCTCTCTCTCTCTCTCTCTCTCTCTCTCTCTCTCTCTCTCTCTCTCTCTCTCTCTCTCTCTCTCTCTCTCTCTCTCTCTCTCTCTCTCTCTCTCTCTCTGTCTGTCTGTCTGTCTGTCTGTCTGTCTGTCTGTCTGTCTGTCTGTCTGTCTGTCTGTCTGTCTGTCTGTCTGTCTGTCTGTCTGTCTCTCTCTCTCTCTCTCTCTCTCTCTCTCTCTCTCTCTCTCTCTCTCTCTCTCTCTCTCTCTCTCTCTCTCTCTCTCTCTCTCTCTCTCTCTCTCTCTCTCTCTCTCTGTCTGTCTGTCTGTCTGTCTGTCTGTCTGTCTGTCTGTCTGTCTGTCTCTCTCTCTCTCTCTCTCTCTCTCTCTCTCTCTCTCTCTCTCTCTCTCTCTCTCTCTCTCTCTCTCTCTCTCTCTCTCTCTCTCTCTCTCTCTCTCTCTCTCTCTCTCTGTGTCTCTCTCTCTTTGTCTCTCTGTGTGTCTCTCTACGTGTCTCTCTGTATCTCTCTGTGTCTCTCTCTGTGTCTCTCTGCGTCTCTCTCTGGGTGTCTCTCTTTCTGCGTGTCTCTCTCTGTGTCTCTCTGCGTGTCTGTGTCTCTCTGTCTCTTTCTCTGTCTCTGTCTCTGTCTCTGTCTCTTTCTCTTTCTCTGTCTCTCTGTCTCCGTCTCTCTGTCTCCGTCTCTCTGTCTCCGTCTCTCTCTCTCTCTCTCTCTCTCTCTCTCTCTCTCTCTCTCTCTCTCTCTCTCTCTCTCTCTCTCTCTCTCTCTCTCTCTCTCTCTCTCTCTCTCTCTCTCTCTCTCTCTCTCTCTCTCTCTCTCTCTCTCTCTCTCTCTCTCTCTCTCTCTCTCTCTCTCTGTCTGTCTGTCTGTCTGTCTGTCTGTCTGTCTGTCTGTCTGTCTGTCTGTCTGTCTGTCTGTCTGTCTGTCTCTCTCTCTCTCTCTCTCTCTCTCTCTCTCTCTCTCTCTCTCTCTCTCTCTCTCTCTCTCTCTCTCTCTCTCTCTCTCTCTCTCTCTCTCTCTCTCTCTCTCTCTCTCTCTCTCTCTCTCTCTCTCTCTCTTTTTTTAATTTACATCAGGCTTAAAACAACACGTTTTTTATGCTGTTATTTGAAAAGCCTATACTTAAATGTAAAGAAGAAAATATATACAAAAGCGAATTCATCCTACTATATATATATACACATGATTAACACAGCACTAGTGTGGGAGTTTGTGTTTTTACGTCACCTGTGTGCAGCCACTTTCACTTGCTGGAGTGTCATTGTCTGTGTATCACTCGTGGCTGCCGTAAACACATTCCACAGTCTGGAGGTTCTAGCTGTGTAAGAACGCTGGTGCTGCCTCGAGTAAGATCGAGGCACTTGCACCAGCATGTCACTGGAGGTGGTGGTCCTGGACTCCCTCTGGACAGCTCGTGGTGGGAGCCTTAGCGAGCGGAGATGAGGGACCTCCAGAACCCGGGCCTTGTGCTGGACCACCAGCGCCGACACGTCCCTCCGATGCTCCAGCGACGTGACTCCGGTCTGCTCCTCCTGCTGCTGCTGCTGCTGTCCGTCCATGCCCACCAACCGCAGGGCACGGCGTTGCACAGCATCCAGTCTCTGCAAGTGGGTGGGGGCGCTCGACATCCAGGACAAGGCACTGTACTCCATACAAGGCCGTATCTGAGCCTTGTACAGTGTGAGGATGCCCCGGGAGTCGAGGTTTCCTGACATCCGACGCAGTGCAGAGACTCGCTGGGAGACCTGGTGGGCAACAGCAGCAACATGGCGGTCAAAGCGCAGGCCACAGTCCACTGTCACTCCCAGCAACTTGACGTGTTCCTGGAGGGGAAGTGTCTGGCCTCCAAAACTCAGACAGCCTGAGACGGCTGGGGAGGCAGCTGGGGACCGTGAGATGACCATGGCCTGCGTCTTTTCTGGAGCGAAGCTGACTTGCCACGCCTCTCCCCACTCCATCACCAGCCTGAGCTGCCTATTCAGCTCTCTAACGGCTCGCTGACTGTCGGAGCGGCAGTAGGAGCGGGAGAGACTGCAGTCGTCGGCGTATGCAAGCAGAGTCGGTATTTGCCGCAGGAGGTCATTGATGTATATGTTCCACAGGATCGGGCCCAACACTGAACCCTGTGGAACTGAGGCCTGTATAGGTAACGGCTGGGATGCCTGTCCATTGATGACTACCCGGAGGGTTCTCCCCTGGAGGTAGTCCTCGAGCAGTGCAAGGAGGTTGCCCTGGATACCCTTGGCGCAAAGCTTTTTTACAAGCCCCGCGTGCCAGACCCTATCAAAGGCCCCAGCAATGTCCAGGGCCACCACAAGAGTATCCAGACCTTCGTCCAGGGCATCCTGCCAGCCTTGGGAGAGGAGGGTGAGGAGGTCCGCTGTTGAGCGGCCAGGCCGGAAGCCGAACTGTCTGTCTGAGAGGAGGCGGTGCTCACTCAGGTGATGACATATGACACCTGCCACTACCTGCTCCAGCAACTTGCCCACCGCGGAGAGCAGCGAGATGGGTCTGTAGTTGCTGGGCTCAGACTTTGAGTTCTTCTTGTGGGCTGGTACCACTCGCGCCTCCTTCCATATAGAGGGCCATCTGTGCTCCATCAGGCAGGCCCTAAAGACGCTGGTGAGAGGACCTGACAGCTCACTGGCACAGCGTTTGAGGAGCCGCGGGCTGATGTCATCCGGGCCGGTGGCTTTGTTCTCCTCTACTTCCCTCATTAGCCGCTCCACCTGTTCACGTGTCACCTGAACATCGGCGACGGTGTGGTCTGTTTCCTGAGGGAGGTGAGGTGGACGTCTACCCGGATCAGTGACTGACATCTTCTCTGCGAAAAACTCAGCGAGTAGAGAAGCCTTGTCCTCACTGCTGGTGGCTGTTGTCCCGTCCAGCCTTGTTAGTGGAGGAACAGTGTCGCGGCGGCCTGTTCCTTGCTGCTCTTTGACAAGCCTCCACCAGGTCTTGTGGCCAACCCCTGAGCCACAGAGCTTTCGCCTTATGTCCTCTCGCTGCTGCCGTCTTGCCCACCTGCAGGTAGCTGTCACCCGTCTACACGCCACACGATGTTGGGCCCAGTTGTAGTGTGTTGGACGACGTTTGTACCTCACCCAGGCGTCGTGTTTAGCCTCAGCGGCCGCTCGGCATCGGTAACCAAACCAAGCAGGGTCACTAGGCCTAACGAGGTACCTTCTGCTGGGGACGTGTTGCTGCTGGAGGGCAAGGAGCTTGGTGGTAAGGGCACGGGCCTTTTCCTCCGCGTTGCCTATCAGTAGGACGTCCCAGTCCAAGCGAACGATGTCGTGTCTCAGGGATGTCCAGTCAGCCTGCTCCCACAGCCAGATAGTGCGCGGGGCGGCGGCCTCCCTCGCTATATCCAGCTTGACGCGTGCCAGCACGGCATGGTGGTCGGAGGTGCCCACCGTCCCCAGTTGATGGCAGACGATGCTGGAGTCAGGGAGATCTGTTAGCACAGGGTCCAGCGACCTTCCCCTCTCATGTGTAGGGAAGGACACGTGGTTCGTCAGACCCTGCACCATCAGGAGGCTGTTAAAGGCATCCTGCTCCAGGTGGAAGTTTAGATCCCCCAGAATCATGACGTGGGAACACTTGTGCTGCTGTAGCATAGTGTCCAGTTCCTCCATCAGAAAATCCAGCACTGAACGTCCTTGCCTTGGGGGACGGTACATGACACACAGGAGGAGTCCTGTGCTTTCATTTATCACCACTCTGAAGAACAGTGCCTCCATTCCTTCAGGCAGCACGACGTCAATTTTTTGAGTTTGGAGGCCGTGTTTGAAGCAGGCAGCCACACCTCCGCCCACTCTATGCTCACGGTCCTTCCTCACCCACTTTGTGTAGCCCGGGATGTTGCCAAACGTCGGCTCCACCTCACCACTGAGCCACGTTTCCGTGACAGCAACAATGTCCGCGTTGTGTCGGAGGACAGAGTTGTGGGTGAGGTCACCAAGGTTGGTGCGAAGACCCCTCACGTTCGCCGACACAACAGTCAGGTGTCGGCTGAGGTGGCCAGTCTTTTGTTTTCCTTGGCGCTGGTTTGACTTAAGGCTACCTTTGCAGGGGGAGGCGCGTTACTGCCTTCCCTGCCACATGAGTGGGCTCCAGTCGTGGTGTTGCCTGGGTTGTTGTTGCCATGATGGTGGGCAGGGATGGAGAGGGAGTCTCGAAAGGGCAGCTGAGGTTGAGGATTTAACTCTTTTCTCCATCCTTCTGTCAGGACCCTTCTGAGAATCGTTTCCTGCCTTATATCAGCAGTGCGGCTGTAACACACCTCAGA
>NC_087162.1:7585000-7607500 GCF_035594125.1 Scylla paramamosain | reverse complement strand
GGTAAGATGCGTGAAATTCTGTTATTGTGTACTGTATTTTCATCTCAGTTCAAAGATAACTTTCTGTAAACCTTATGGACTGTGTACAATGAAATATGTATACATTAATCTAAAGCATGTTTTGTAGTCCAAGCAATGTTAACTTCTATGTTTTAGCCTGAATATTACCATCTTTTGGGTGAGAAAATCTACAAGATCCAAAAAGAACTGGAAGAGAAACGTCTCCAGAGGAAGCAGATCCCGCGAGATGGGGCAGCAGTGCCTCCTGGCCCTCCTGGTAGCCTTCAGTGTCCTGTGCCTGGAGTTCCTTAGGGAGGGCAAGTGGTTGCTTTAGGATAAATTCTAGCTCCTACAACTTCTGGAGCGTCATCCATTGGTAAGTTACTGTTTGTTGATGTAATGTACAATAGATTTTGTCAGTGTAATGCATTATATTATAGATTACTAGGGGTATGGTATTTGCAGTCTATGTATGCATGTACATCATAAAGATTGCATCAAAAAACATTGATGATATACAAGTATGAGTGATGGGCAGAAGTTAATTGGTTATGGTTGCTGCACTAGGAATGAAACAAGAAATTAATGTATTAGGAGAGTTGTCCACAAAGGAGGAAGGGCAGGAGGTAGTGAAAGGGATGAAAGCTGAAAAAAAACTTCAGTTATTATGAGGAATAGAAAGGAAAGTGTTTGTAAAAGGATAGAAGGAAAGCTTGAAGAGTTTTGCTTTAAGAGCAAGAGTGAAGCAAGCATCTGTAATGTCTGCTGCTGTCTGTGATATTTTTATGGATAGTTGTATTAGCAAGATAAAAGCTTAAGTAGAAAATATTCATGCAAGATTGAAACTTAATGGATTGCAGTGGTTTGTGGTAATGTGTCTGCAGATGACACTGTATTAGCCAGGAGTGAAAGGGAATTTGGAGAGTGGTGGATCAGTTACTATTAGTAAGAAAAAATAATATTAAAAGTTTGTGCAACATTTTTATTTATCTATTTTTTAAATTTTCATTGTAAGTCTTCAAATTCCTTCATAAATGTTTTTCTTACAGGTATTGTAACCTGTCCTCCAGGGACCGTATTCACAAAGATTCTTAGAATTATGTATAGAGTTCTGCTTAAAGTTGTGCTTATCTTTAGATCATGCTTAAGTCTAGGGTAAGCATAAGAAGCTGAACACAGAACTAGTGCAGTATGAAATGGTAACAGTGCAAAACAGTAAAATCTTACACTTCTTAATTTTGTGTTTATATTTTTGTGGGTAAATAACAAAAATCTTTGATCCTGTAAGGATGTAAATATATGATTAAGGTCTTTTTATAATTAAATTAGATTCCACATAAGATGCAAGTATTTTGTCTGCATTTATGAACTTGAGCCACTGTGGTCATGCCTCTCCTGCTCAGCAACTCTGGTCCCTTCCTGTCTCTTTACTGACTCCTAAGACCAAAAAGGTCAATAGAGCAAACCCAGCTGGAGCAATGACAACTCATCCTTCATCTAGTCAGTATGTGAGTAAAAAGAAGTAGCCTTTCTTCTCTCTCGATTCAGCGGCACAAAAAAAGCTGCATGGGCCTCTATCACTAAGAAGGTAAATAGATGTGTAACAACAGGACAGAGGATGGACCAAGGGCATCACTGCTGCAGAGCTGCACTCCCCATTGGCTAAATAACACTGTAATTACTACTTTCATTCCTAGCATTAAGCATGCTCTGGACCATGCTTAACTTTTGTGGTTAGCTTAAGCATTGTTTGGGAACTCCAGCGTAAAGCTAAGCATAACATTTATGCTAAGTACAGTCCCTCTACTTAAGAATCTTTGTGAACATGGCACCAGGCCCTTGGCTGGCACACCCATCTGGGGATATGCAAATTCCTGCCACCCATCCAGTAACTAATAATCAAGTCTCTCAACCAACATCTGCATGTCTTCCTAGCAATCAGATGGTGATGTTTGGCCCTCTAATCAGTGGGCCCATCACTACAATTCCTACCACTAATAACAATACCATAGCAAACTCCTCTGGGCAGTTTCCTGTCAGTGTTCTTCCGAGTGATAGATTGTCTGGGTCCAGGTCCAGCATTCCCCCACCTCCCTACAGTACTCCCAATGATTATGCTGTTATGAATCATATGTCAAACTGAACATATCCCGCTATTCCTGTGTCTTCAGTTGCTGCCATGTTGAGTATATCTGAGTTTTTCTTCACAGTCCACCCCATGTTCCATGGTCAATACATCAAGTGGTGGAAATTGTCTTTAGCCTTCTGTGCAGTCAGGCACGATAACAGGTGATAGTGAAAATACAGTCAATTTACAGAAAGGATAATGCCATTAGCAATCAATCTACTCCATCAGAGATGAGTGATGATAAATCAGATGTCAAGCCTTGCAAAATGTAACCTAAAATAGAAATTCCAGAAATTAAAAAGAATCAGAAGAATGTGATGGAAAAGAAATTAATGTTGAACCAAAGCCTGAACCAATGGAACTAAATGATGTGATAATATAACTTAGTTTTATAAGTCATCACTATACGACAATTTACTGTGGAGGTCCCTATTAAAGACCTGTTAACAGATTCTGTGCTGTGCAGCCCACTGGTGAGTCAAGGGGAGTTCTCTTTTGGTGCTGTATGACCCACCAGTATGTCAGCTTTAGTTACTTTGTAATTTTTCTAAGTCATCAATATGTGAATTTATATTCAATAATGTGCTTTAGTAGTTAACCTAAGATGATGTAAAGATAAGGAAATACACAGATTTGTATATTCCATTTTTGTATTCCAAAGCCACAGTACATAGTTTTACATTTAAATAAATACAGTTAATCTTTTTATTTATTATTTTTTTTCAATTTTCATTGTAATACAATTTCAAATACCATTTTATTTTTTTCAGTCTTCACTGTAATTCAATTCCAAATACCAGACACTTCACCCCCACAAAGAATATAAATGTATGAAATGGATAAATATTTTAATACTTGCATGATATATAGCCAGTTGATCTAATTACATTGTGCAGGAACAAATAATGTATTGTGAAATTATCATATTGCAACATTTCTCTCCATGATCACCAGCTTTGTTTTTAAACAGCACACACACTGTATTCTATATTCTTGCAACATATAGAATTAAAGATATTTAATTTTCTGGAGGGAAAATGGCAATGCAACTTATATTGACGTGCTTGGATACAAAACTATACTCCAGAATAAAAGAAAATATATTTTCTGCTAGGCAACCTGTACATGAAATTGACTTATGTTTTTTGGCAAAGCATGTCACACTTGTCACAGTATATCGATATTTTCTCTGCTTTTCTTGAGGCCACCTTTGATCCCTCATTTACAGATATGACCTCATAGCAACTGATGCACCTCTTTCTGGTATTTCTTTTTTGCTTCTGTTTATTTGGGGAGTTGCCAATACTTCTGCATCTTTTACCAGGTCTTACTGTTTCAGTAGGAGAACTGGTTATAAGTGACAATACAAGGGATTCTTTGAAATTTAGGAAAGACCATGTCTTGTGAGAAATGTACTTGTTGAAGATAATCCAAGCATTTATCACTGAAGTTGCTGTTAGCAATTCTAATGCTATCTTTCTGTACCAATTTTTTTGTTTTCTTATGGGTGTGTAATAGGCTGCCATTTGATCTGAGAGATCAACTCCTTTTTTAGCCTTATTATAATCAAGAACACTTTTAGGTTTTCTTATTTGTTCACCATTTCTGGAATTCTTGCCTGTTGGAACAAGCAACTCATCATGTTCTAGTGCAGTAGATAATGTTACATTTCTTTTTTCTTTCCAGTTAAATACTTTTTTTTATGCCTTTATTACTCCCAAGTGAAATAATTTCTCTTATCTTGGGTTTTGCTTTGACTTGGGGAAGCTCTTTGCGAGATGCACGTACTGTGCCACAAAGATATGTTTTTCTCACTAAAAGATAGTCAGTAAGTGGAAGGGAAGTGTAAAAATTATCAGTGTAGAGAGTCATCTCAATATCAAGCAAAGGCATCATCGATTTTACAGTTACTGAGTCATTTTTTCTTAGATGTTGGAAAGTGTCACTTTTATCACAGTATATCTCAAAGTTCCATGTATATCCATCTGTAGTACACAGTTTGAACATTTTCATGCCATATTTGTGCCTCTTACAGGGATATGTTGTCTAAAACTTAGTCTACCTCTGAATGGAATCATAATTTCATCATCTAGGTCCAGGTTTGTATACATTTTGAAATCTTTTTGCCAACATATCAGAAAAAGGCTTCACATTATATATTTTATGTTTGTCTGCATTAGTATTGTTGTCTGAAAAGTGCAATACTCTAAGTAGAAGCTGAAATCAGTCTCTAGATATCGTACTAATTACTAGTTTGTTGTCTTAGAGTTGACTTTTAGACCAGTATAATTGTAACTCTGGCATGGTGTTTATTTCCATATAAATGAGTAAGCCTAAAAACTTTCTCAGTTCTACATTATTGGTAAGAGTCTACTCTCTAGGTCTGGAGCTCCTTGTAAGCCTTTGTGAAGAAGTGTGTTGATCTGCATATAGGTTAATTTCCCTTACTAGGACATTTATTATTTCATGTCACAAAAAGTGAATAGACATCTATTGGCCATATTTCATTTACTGATGGAGATGGTCTTATGAGAAGCTTTCTTTCTTTCAATTGAATGGGAAAGTTCTCTATATGAATATGAAAAGTGTCCAGTTGCCTATAAGCAATGCAACTGGGTCATCTATTGAATCATTTGTATTAGTTGACTCATCACACATATCATCAAAAAGAGCATCAGAATCAGATATTTCATCTTCAGAGGAGGAGGAAGTCTCAGTTTTTTTAAGATGAATCAGATGACTCATCAGGGATAGCATCATCACTGTCAGGATCATGTCTTGTGAAGATGAGCAGCATCCACAGAATGTTGCCTTATCCATCTTTCAACTCTGAAATACATATAAACATATAATTATACAGTAAACATAACACAGATATATATATATATATATATATATATATATATATATATATATATATATATATATATATATATATATATCCATAAATAAAATATGTCCACCACTGGGTCATACCACAAGAGAATTACACATACAAATAATGTGGTCGGACCCACTGATGGGCAGACCTCGTGTGCACCCACCAGTGGGTTATATCACAAGTGTGCAATAATTTTTTCTTGTAATGCTATATGAATATAACCATACTGTCTAGTGATGCCAATGGACTTAGCAGCCTTACAGACATCACTCACCTCCGCTTGCTGTGAAAGCTAGCACGTTACTAACGTGTCAAGTTTTTCCTTACCATACTGAATGGGGAGTCCACTGCATTGCCAGTTGCACTTAATGTATTAAAGACCTAACAGAATCCAACTTTGAATGCAAACAGGTTGTTGGTTGTATTTTTATTTACAAGTTATCTTTTGTTTGTATATTTTGTAAGTCTCTGTGTGGTAAGAATTGTGATAAGAATTGTGATAAGATTCATTATTTGTCTGCAGAGCATACAGGGTGTGCTGCTTTAGTAGCAGCATATTATTTGTTTACATAGAAGGATGCTGTGTGTCTTGTGTAAGAATATAACTAGTTATGCATTTTTTGTTACGAGCTATAACTACTGTGCAATTGCTTGTTCAATAAAGCCTTATTATGGTAGATTTTTTTTTTGGTTTACTATAAATACTTAAGAAGAGGCTCCTATAAAACAAGAACTAGAAAGCCCAGCATCATGAACCCTGAGTGAGGCAAGTAATTTAAATGAAGGTGAAACAAGCCAGCCAACAGCCATTAACTCCCATGCAACCAGCTCCAGTGCCAGTAGCTGCACTGACAAGTTGTCTCCTGTTACAGGTGATCTGTTGTACTCATCATGCCTCTCATTGTATCGTTGAGAAAAAACAATCTTTCTCTCTTCTTTATTGATGTAGACATTACTAAAGACTGCACACACAATTTCTCAGTCATACTTTTTCATATAATAACTGGTATAAGAACACACTTGGTATATCACAGTACTTATAGGCAACATATACAATCAACTTGATGTTATGACATTTACTTTCTACTATAATAAATTATATATTTATCTCAGTCACCTGCCTGCCCACATTGTGTGTGAGTGATGCTTATAACCTACAAGTGAGGGAACTGCACCCTCCTAACAAATAAGCATTGACTTGCAGCTCTATACTGGATTTAACACTGATACGTCCATGTATCACATAGGTTTTAATGCAAATTATAAATCTTTGAACATTTTGACTGATGATAAAGGAATAATAATATAAGGCACATACACAGTAACATGGCTCCCCTTATTTGTGTAATAATTTACCTTAAAGCTAACATTGGCACATTATAAAGCACTTGGTTACACTAGCTCCTTGATGGGGAAGCTCCAGTCTACATCATATATTTCTTAACAACAATATGAGACTATGTATAGGTCTTTCATTTATGGCTTTATAATGATGGTCCTTTATAATGACTAGGTATATAATTTGCACTAAGATTTCATTTTGGTGTTGTGCATTTGTTTTTAGCTGCAGAGTTATTCTTTTTTTTCCACCAGGATCAAAACTGATTAGCCAAGTACTGCACTCTGCACTATCTTTATTTATACAGTACTGGCCATTTCTTACGAGTGTGTGGAGGTAGCAGTACAACTTTTGTCTTCATAGTTACCAAATTATTAGATGTTACCCTAGCAGTTCTAGACCCTGGGGACTTAAGGTGGTCCACAGTTAGAGGATGATCATTAATTATAGCTTCAACTTCTATTAAAAAGGCTCTCAGATCTTGATAATTTAACAGAGTACCAGGGTGATCAAGTAATACAGATAACACATTTCTTACTGTGCATATCAGCCTCACCAAAACAATTCATGCTAAATTCAATCCAGTCTCATTGGGCCTTCATGAGTTCTCATCTTACTACATCACTATTTCCTTTTGTATATTTCTCATATTCAGATTTGGCTCATACAAAATTAGTTCTTTGGTCACATCCAAACTGTCTAATGGCTCTCTTCATCTTAAAAAGTGATGATATTCACTGAGGAAGGAACTTGCATTCATGGTGTTTGCCATTTTTGTGTGCACAGTTCTACATGCCATGCAAGTAAAAAGCATTCCATATCTTTTGAATTGTTTTCATCCCTTATTGATGTAGAATGGGCCAAGAGACTATTGCTGAGTGTGTAAATGGAAATGATGGTGCTACCACCATCACCAGTTAAAAACTGAAATACATTGTCTGCTGCTTACCCACACTACATCTGTGCAACAAAGTCTCTAGGCAGCAAGGAGAAATACAAGTGTACACCCAAGAATGAAAGCGGTTGCAGCCAGTTCTCCTCCCATCTTAATGCCTCTCACCCACCTGTCCTCTTAATGACTAATTTATTTATCTGAAGATATATATATATATATATATATATATATATATATATATATATATATATATATATATATATATATATATATATATATATATATATATATATATATATATATATATATATATATATATATATATATATATATATATATATATATATATATATATATATATATATATATATATATATATATATATATATATATATATATATATATATATATATATATATATATATATATATATATATATATATATATATATATATATATATATATATATATATATATATATATATATATATATATATATATATATATATAGACTATTGTCTGTTTGTATTGTCTTCTGTATATGCTCCTTTCTCCAGGATTTCCAGTTCTCCTCCAGGCATGACTAGGAGACCAGATTAGATTTACTTATATCAGTACATGATGTTGCATCAGTTCTTTCTAATTTTGACCCTTATAAGTTGATGAGCCTTGTTAACATTCATCCTCATCTCTTAAAGGTATGTACACAGGAACTGACATATCAACTTACATTGATTTATCATACTCTACCTGATTCAGTGTTGCTTCCATCACTAGAAACAATCCTTTGTTGTACCTATTAAAAAAAAAAAAAATACAGATATGATCTTGTGATGTACAGTCCTGTGTCACTCACTTTAGCCTGTGTTAAAAGTCACTTGAACATTCTACTTAAAACTAATTATGACTTTATTGATGATAATGATTTACTAAACTCAGCTTAATTTGGTTTCAGGCCAGGAAAATCTACAGAAGAGCAATTATTAACTTCTAGTGATATAACTAGATGGGTTGATGGTTTCAATGTTGATTTGATACGTTATTGATTGATAAATTGGATATGATTGAGATATGGGGAAATTGTTGGAATGTATTAGGAACCTTTTAACACAGAGAAATGTCAGTACTAGTACCGAAATTACCGGGTTACTACTTGCAGGTAAGTGCTCAGTGGAGTGCCCCAGGGCTCTGTACCAGGTTCCTTGTTATTCTTAGTACATGTTAACTTTGGGGGGGATGAAGTAGTATCATCATATAAAATATTTGCAGATGATTTAAAGCTCTGTTTGAAGGTAAGAATCGGTTCACATGATAGCACTTTGGAGGATGTGGTTTCCTGTCAGGATGACGTTAATCCTTTTATGTCGTGTTTCAGTATCATGGGGTTTGAAAATGAATACAGTAGGGTACGCGATAACGAACATGATTCATTCCAATATAGCGTTCGTTATGACAAATGTGCGTTATGGCGACTCAAGAACCAATGAGAAAAAATCATTGGCTGTTGCGTTGTGACGACTCAAGAACTTATGAGAAAAAGTAAATTGGTTCCAGGAAAAAAAATAAAATAAATAAAAATTAAATTAAATTAAATTAATAAAAAAAAAAAAAAAATATATATATATATATATATATATATATATATATATATATATATATATATATATATATATATATATATATATATATATATATATATATATATATATATATATATATATATATATACACACAATTTTCGAGAAAAAAGTCAAAATAACCACATTTACACTACTACATTTGGAATAACAAATTTATACAGTACCCTCACGAGTTTCACGCCAAGCCCTAAATTCTTACCATCCTGACTTTAGCGCTTTATCACCCTGAGTTTCGCGCTGCTTTGACAAGTATAGTCACATTTACATACTGTCGGCGTCACGCGTTTACATACAGTTTAAATTCTCTCTCTCTCTCTCTCTCTCTCTCTCTTAAGGTATGAACAATCCTAAAGATTGCTGAATAGAATGAGATTGATTTAGAATGAAAGTGGAATTAGGTATACAAGAGTGAGGAAAGGATGAAGCAAAAATTACATAAAATGAATGAGGGGGAGAGAGAGAGCGAGATATCACACCACTGTTCCTTCTCTGACAGATGAGGGGGAGGGGAGGTGACAGGGAAGGAGGCTTCAGACAAGACGAAAGAAGGAAATGGAAAGAAGGAAAAAAAAAAAAAAAAGGAGGAAGGGACAAGCGGCGGGTAGGTGAGAAGTGGCTCGCACAGCCGGTGAGGTAGTCTTGCGAGTTGTAGTTTGTTTTTCCAATTAAATTTTTATCAAAATTTCAGTGCTCACACGAATGGCAAGTTCGTCCTGCCAGTTTTGATTTGTTATTCCGATTAGATATTTACTAAAATTCCAGTGCTCGGAGGATCGGCGAGTTCATCATGCCAGTTTTGGTTCGTTATTCCTATTAAGTATTTATTGAAATTTCAGTGAGTTATTGCAGTTGTACGTTATAACGACCGTGCGTTGTCACTATCATCTTAGAAGTCTGTAGTGTTAAATTTTTAGAGGAAATTAATGGATAAGGAAAATTTACTGGGAACAGAGTATATAGGAGACCTAAATGCTCTGGAATCAGTGCAACAACGATGGACTAAAAGAGTTAAGGGTTTGGAACACATGGAGTTCTCAAATCGAAAGACTGAAATAACTTAATCTTTTCTCTATTTATTGGTTCACAGTGATCTTAAAAAAAAAATAAAAATATTTGGAAAATTTTCATAATAATTGTACATAAGAGCAAAGTTATATTTTTGCCAGATCACATCATGATAGGTACGGGGGGAGGGGGGACATCAATATAAAATTCCTCATACAAGAATCCAGTTAGAATGTAGGGAAAGGTTTTTTGTAAGAGACATGTTATGCTATGGAATGCTGTACCTCAATCAGTTGTTTCTATCTCTAATCTTAGTACATTTAAAAGAGCTCTCAGATTTTCTGTGGAAAGAACCTTACAAATACTTCTAATTTGCCACATATGACGCACCATTCAGCTTGTAATTTTGTTATTATTATTTTTATTATTATTATTATTATTATTATTATTATTATTATTATTATTATTATTATTATTATTATTATTATCAATTATTTTATTTTATTTATTTATTTGCATATTTTTGTTTGTTTATTTATTTATTTAATTTTACACAAAGCTGCGCCAGCGGAGTGCAGCATCCCTTGTGGTTGGGGGTGATGCTGGCATGACTCAAGAAACCTACCACAGATAAGAACAATACTTACTCATTGGAAGTACCACTTCTTGTCTTGCATATTTTTATTTTAATGGGCATATATGTATATATATATATATATATATATATATATATATATATATATATATATATATATATATATATATATATATATATATATATATATATATATATATATATATATATATATATATATATATATATATATATATATATATATATATATATATATATATGTATATATATATATTTTTTTTTTTATGTTTATTGTTGACTAATGAGGAAGTGTTGAACAAAGATTTTTATAATTTTATAATAAATATATGACAAATTACATTGTAATTCATAATCATTACAAGATTTCGCTTCATTGAGTTTATTGTAGTTCTATAACGGGTGTTTTATTTGATATGATAAAAAATGGGTGAAGGAAGTAGCTCAGTGTAGTTTAAGTTCTGTGTCACAAAATAAATCTTGAAGGTGAAAACCAAGTACTGCAGGTAGTGTTTATTAAGGCTGAATGGTCTTTTAATGGGAAAAAGGTGCTCAGATTGGCTTCATCCTTTGTGGGCATGGAAAATATGAGAGAGAGGTCTCTCAGGTACTGTACTTATTATGAAAAGTTGTTAACATCAAAATAAAAGATAGCATATTAACTCCAGCACTAATGCATTCGAATCAGCCCTGGAACAGAAGATCTGGAATCCAAACTATACATACTGATTGCATGTGGATTAAAAGAGCGGATGTCTATAGAAGAGCTGGTTGTGTGAAATAAGGATGATAGATATTATAGAGCCTTGTGTCAAAATACCTTCACTATTTTTCATTTGGTTGAATAGCATTTCTCAAGTCATGTAAAGAGGGTAACCAAGGATAATTCAGGAGCATCTGAATCATGAAAACTAGACAGAGGGTTGGGTGAGTGGCGTTCCTTGAGACCCTACTATATAAGTGCCACTGTTTGCCACAACTGTCCTTTCCCTAATGGCAGATGATGGTAGAGGATAGAGAGGGATGGGTGGTCATTTTACAGATTAGAAGAGAACTAGAAACAGTAGACAAACTTGTGAAATGAGTGGAGTTTGGCCGGTGTGGGTTGATAAGGGTCGATGGTGTTATTTTGTCTCATATTTCCTAGAGATGCCGAAAGATCTAAAAGATGAATGGGGATACTCGTTTATAGTAACACTTAGAATCCGAGTGACCTCTTGGAACTTAAAAAAGAAGTCTATAGTAATGAGCTGCATGACGCTACTGACTTTCAACCGAGAATATTATAAGGCACAATATTTCACTAGTTACAGTTGTTAAGAGCTGTCACAGAACTTAGTAAAATCATCTAATCTTAGCCTAAGTGGGAATATGAAAACACTACCAAATTCATAAGGTCAGTGAACCGATACATGCTGGAAACCATGAAAAATAGGTGGGATGAACAGTGGTGTGTGGGAAATGCATGTCAGTAGCATATATCTTTCCGCAGCCTCTGTTCTGCCAAATTGTGCCTCATATTTTTCGCTAACGACTTCAGGGGACTATACATATATTGAGAATGCATGCATGCTTGTTTGCAAAGACGTGTTATACCTCTGCTAAGAGTTTTTTTATTATTTTTATTATGAGCGAAGCTCAGTATACTATGGAGGTTGTTGTTTTTGTTTTGAGTGTCCTGGCCCGGCCTGGCCCAGCCCAGCCATAACGCTATTCAAACGTTAATACCTCTGGAACTGTCGAAAATGGGATTTTTTTTATTTATTTATTTTTTATTTTTTTTTAAATTTTCATCAACTTTTTTTTTTTTGTGTGTCTCAACAAGAGTGGACACATAGCACTGAATGCAGAATGAAATTTTCTATCCAACGGTATACGGCACAACCATTGAGCTCTCACAAAATTTTGAGCTAGATTGATTTTTTTTTTTTTTTAATATAGGCTAGTGCGCGATGTGTGATGTGCGTGGTGCCTGAAATTTCCCCTCTCTCTCTCTCTCTCTCTCTCTCTCTCTCTCTCTCTCTCATATTGAAATACCCCTTCCACTGGTCCATTACTGAAAGCTTCACTTGGCAATCGCCTTCCGAGACGTTTTTACTTGTCTATCACAAGCAAAGCGAAGTTTTCTATGGGGGTTGTTGTTTAATTTTGAGAGGCCTGGCCAGGCTCGGCCCAACCGTAACGCTATTCAAACGCTAATATCTCCTGAACTATGCGGCAGATCGTAACGAAATTTCCACCACATCATAGCACAACTCTATAAATTTTATATGATATAGGTTTTATTTCTTCTATTGGCTGAAGTCAATGGATAATTTGCAAAAAGTAGAAAGGTGTCGAAAATGGGATTTTATAAACAGAGTCAGTTTTCTGCATTTTTCATCAACTTCTGTTTGTCTTAACAATAACGGACACATACCACTGAACGCGAAATTAAATTTACTATCCAACAGTATATAACACAACCATTCGGCACTCACAAAGTTTTAGATAAAATTATTTGAATATTAACCAAGTTTACGATGTGCGGGGTGTTTGCTGGTTTTATTAGACCAGTAAAACGCCTAGAAGGCGACTGATCAGCAAAGCTGTCAATAATGAAACAATGAAGCACCACGCACATGGAAAACTTGTCTTATATTCAAATCAGTCTAGCTCAAAACTTTGCAGAGCAAAATAGTCATGCTTATATATATATATATATATATATATATATATATATATATATATATATATATATATATATATATATATATATATATATATATATATATATATATATATATATATATATATATATATATATATATATATATATATATATATATATATATATATATATATATATATATATATATATATATATATATATATATATATATATATATATATATATATATATATATATATATATATATATATATATATACCATTGGATAGTAAATTTAATTCTACGTTTAGTGATGTGTTCACTCCTGTTGAGACAAAAAAAAAAAATAAAAATAAATAAATAAATAAATAAATAAATAAAAATAAATAAATAACTAAATAAAAAAATGAAAAAAAGTTAAAATTGCAGGAAACTGATGAAATCACATTTTACACCCTTCTACTTGCAAGTTTTTTTTTTTTTTTTTTTTAATGTAGGAGGGATACTGGCCAAGGGCAACAAAAATCCAATAAAAAAAAAATGCCCACTGAAATGCCAGTCCCATAAAAGGGTCAAAGCAGTAGGCAAAAATTGATGGATAAGTGTCTTGAAACCTCCCTCCTGAAGGAATTCAAGTCATAGGAAGGTGGAAATATAGAAGCAGGCAGGGAGTTCCAGAGTTTACCAGAGAAAGGGATGAATGACTGAGAATAATGGTTAACTCTTGCATTAGAGAGGTGGACAGAATAGGGGTAAGAGAAAGAAGAAAGTCTTGTGCAGCGAGGCCGCGGGAGGAGGGGAGGCATGCAGTTAACAAGATCAGAAGAGCAGTTAGCATGAAAATAGCGGTAGAAGACAGCTAGAGATGCAACATTGCAGCGGTGAGAGAGAGGCTGAAGACAGTCAGTTAGAGGAGAGGAGTTGATAAGACGAATAGCTTTTGATTCCACCCTGTCTAGAAGAGCAGTATGAGTGGAGCACCCCTCAGACATGTGAAGCATACTCCATACATGGACGGATAAGGCCCTTGTACAGAGTTAGCAGCTAGGAGGGTGAGAAAAACTGGTGGAGACGGCTCGGAACGCCTGACTTCATAGAAGCTGTTTTAGATAGAGATAAGATGTGAAGTTTCCAGTTCAGATTATAAGTAAAGGACAGACCGAGGATGTTCAATGTAGAAGAGGGGGACAATTGAGTGTCATTGAAGAAGAGGTGATAGTTGTCTGAAAGGTTGTGTCGAGTTGATAGATGGAGGAATTGAGCTTTTTAGACATTGAACAATACCAAGTTTGCTCTGCCCCAATCAGAAATTTTAGAAAGATCAGAAGTCAAGCGTTCTGTGGCTTCCCTGCGTGAAATGTTTACCTCCTGAATGGTTGGACGTCTATGAAAAGACGAATAAAAGTGCAGGGTGGTATCATCAGCGTAGGAGTGGATAGGACAAGAAGTTTGGTTTAGAAGATCATTAATGAATAATAAGAAGAGAGTGGGTGACAGGACAGAACCCTGAGGAACACCATTGTTAATAGATTTAGGAGAACAGTGACCGTCTACCACAGCAGCAATAGAACGGTCAGAAAGGAAACTTGAGATGAAGTTACAGAAAGAAGGATTGAAGCCATAGGAAGGTAGTTTGGAAATCAAAGCTTTGTGCCAGATTCTATCAAAAGCTTTTGATATGTCCAAGGCAACAGCAAAAGTTTCACCAAAATCTCTAAAAGAGGATGACCAAGACTCAGTAAGGAATGCCAGAAGATTACCAGTAGAGCGGCCTTGACGGAACCCATACTGGCGATCAGATAGAAGGCTGTGAAGTGATAGATGTTTAAGAATCTTCCTGTTGAGGATAGATTAAAAAAAACTTTAGATAGACAGGAGATTAAAGCAATAGGACGGTAGTCTAAGGGATTAGAACGGTCACCCTTTTTAGGAACAGGCTGAATGTAGTCAAACTTCCAGCAAGAAGGAAAGGTAGATGTTGACAGACAGAGCTGAAAGAGTTTGACTAGGCAAGGGGCAAGCACGGAGGCACAGTTTCGGAGAACAATAGAAGGGACCCCATCAGGTCCATAAGCCTTCCGAGGGTTTAGGCCAGCAAGGGCATGTAAAACATCATTGCGAAGTTACAAATTAACTTCACTTAACATAAGAGATGAAAACCATATCATATAAAATTGATAAAGTTGTTCTATCATATGGTGCTGATTTCGTTACAATCGTTAGCGTAGTTCTGGATATATTAGCGTCTGAATAGCGTTACGGTCGGGCCGGGCTGAGCCGTTCAAAATGAAACAACAACCTTCAAAGTAAATTTCGCTTCAAAGAAGATATTGTCACAGAATGTGTATATGTAGCAGCTCTATAGGTGAGAACATGAGCATGCTGTGTTCATGGAATATCCTTGTGTTCCTCGTTGTTTATAGAGACTGGCTCTTTAGTTATAATGCTAATGGAGAGCTGACGTAAGGCTATCAGTTGATCTCTGAGGTCCTGAGCTCATGATGGTGTCTGTGTGTATGTCTGTGTACGCGTGAGGGTTGTCTAACCATGAAATAATTGTTATACGGTACCGTCTGATTGTAATTTAGTGTGTGTGTGTGTGTATGTGTGTGTGTGTGTGTGTGTGTGTGTGTGTGTTTAAATAGTGTAAGTAGCAATTACCGTTAGCAGTATTAGTAAACACCATGACTCGTAGTTATATCTTGCAAGCTAGAATAAGTGTAGTTAGATGTCACCTGGCAGAGGTGATGACATGGAAGGCAGGGTTAGAGGCGTGAGTACCGGGACAAGACCTGTGAGGGAGAGGAAAGGAAAGCAAGTTGAAGTCTTGCGAGTGGAATTCGCGTGTGTGATTGAGTTGACGGTGTGAGTACCTGATCGACCCTGTGCCTGCTAGTGTGTCATAACTGTATTGCGAGGTGACTTGTATACTGTTGAGTGGTATTAGAAAAAATAAATAAATAAATAACTGGCACGAAAAAGGAGTGCACCAAAATTTAGCGATTCTGTTTGGTTCCTGAGTCTGCTTCTGGAGAAGGGATGGTGGTCATTTAACTGTTTTCTATTCAATAACGGATCACGACCGTTAAACTAGTAATAATAACAAGATAGCACTAACAACAGCAACATCAGCAATAATGATAAGTGACAATAAATTTACTAACTCATATTTTCTTTTTGATATATATATATATATATATATATATATATATATATATATATATATATATATATATATATATATATATATATATATATATATATATATATATATATATATATATTTTTTTTTTTTTATTTTTTATTTTATTTTTTTTCTGGCGAAAAGTAATTATAATGCAATCGCACGTTTTCGACTTTACAAAAAAAAAAAAAAAAAAAAAAAAAAAAAAAAATATATATATATATATATATATATATATATATATATATATATATATATATATATATATATATATATATATATATATATATATATATATATATATATATATATATATATATATATATATATATATATATTGAGTGAAATTAGTTTTATTTTATTTTATTTTATTTTATTTATTTGTTTATTTGCTTTTTATTTTTTTGCACAAAAATATAAATTTGTTAAAGACAGCAAAAGCGGACAATAGCTAGGGTATAATGAAACGAACCCTCACCAGCAGGCAAGGGGTGTCACACCTTTGCACAATTCAGGGTATGTCGGGGAGAAGGACTTTATGGGCGGCTGAAAACATCTGCAGCTCTGATCCAGTCACTCTCAGTGTGAAGGACAGCCACACAGAGCAGGGGAAGAAAACACACTTTTCCGATGTTCATATATTATACAACAGTAGGTAAATTTAGAGGAAACCCACATTCTGACATTAAGTAATAAGAAATGCATCAATCGTTGTATTTTGATGCCTAGTACACGAAATCGGCCCTTTCGGCCGTCGAAAAACCTTAGGAAAATTCCCTGTTCAGGGAAATTTCATAAAAATTTCCTTATTACAGGGAATTTTCCTGATCGCATCATTTCGTTTCATAGGGATCAAAATACGATGATTGATATATTCCTAACCTAACCTAATGAAAGCATAGTTAACCTAACCTAACCAAACCTAACCTAATCAAAGCATAGTTAACCTAACCTAACATAACCTCTTAACTCCGTGTACAACGTGCGAAATCGAGGGATAAAATGGAGGCAAGCTAAGCCTCTTCTTCCTAGGTTAATACTTACGTATCAGATAGAATTAAGGTTGTAGAATGTCATGCAATATATATAAACTTGAGGAAACTTGTTAAAAACACACACACACACACACAAAAAAAAAAAACATGGTAAAAGGTTAATGAACTGACGCATCCCCGCGCGACACCCTCGCCTTCCGAGCAGTTGAGAGTCGCTGCTGGCCGCCTGGCTGCCGGCTGGCTGCCGGAGCTGTGCGTGGTAGGACAGTGTCAGCCGTTACGGGAATCAGAATACTTAGTTATCTGAAGTTTTTGCTTAATCATGATGAGAGAGAAAAAGGAAAAAAAAAAAAAGAAGACAAAGACAAGGGTTAGGTTAGGTTAGGTTAGTTCAGGTTATAGGTTAGTTTAGGTTAGGTTGGGGTTAAGTTCAATGTTTTGATTGTTTTTCAATTATATTTTGTGTCTTAACTTGAAAATGCCATGTGGGTATGGCGAAACATTGCGCAATAAAGAAGATAAGGTTCCTGTTCGATCTGTTCCTCACATCTTCACATGTATTTCATGAAGTCTACTTAGAAGTGTGTGTGTGTGTGTGTGTGTGTGTGTATATATATATATATATATATATATATATATATATATATATATATATATATATATATATATATATATATATATATATATATATATATATATATATATATATATATATTGCTGTTAAGCCAAGTACCTCCAGTATACCCCGTTGTGAAAAATCGAACTGTTGAATATATTTGAATTTATAGTAAAGAACTATTTTCTCTCACGTCTGTTACATATAAAAAATGTTGACTAGCCTTTATGTACGCACTTCATATTTCTGTGCAAAATCGATGTAATGGAGAGAGAGAGAGAGAGAGAGAGAGAGAGAGAGAGAGAGAGAGAGAGAGAGAGAGAGAGAGAGAGAGAGAGAGAGAGAGAGAGAGAATGCGCATGCATCATAATAGAAGGTTCATCTCGTGAAGTCTGTGTTAGCTTTATCTCTTGTTACTTTTGTCGCCACCATCTCGCAGGTGCCACGGGACTTGAGGGACGGCTACGGTACAGCTTTGACGCTAAGAATTTACGGTCACCCCCTTCGAAGACAGCTTGCAGGTGCATTAATAATGGTGTGTGTGTGCGTGTGTGTGTGTATACGTGCATGCATATGTATATGTATACGTACTTCATGTACTTCTTGTTCTTGTGTGTGCCTGTGTGTGAATTGAAGTTTGTATAAAATAGTATAGGCATTCTCATTTGTCAGTGAATGATAAAACTACTTATTTTTCCGTAAGACTGGCATATACACTGATAACTCTGCAAACAATTCGGGAAGGAATCTAGTCCCCTGTCCGATGTAGCAGTAACATTTAGAACGGGCATATTAGCAGGGGTAACCTGTGTAAACGTATCTACGTACGTAGTACTCGTAGGTGTATAATAAGGTCATTTGCCGGCAAGATCTTAGAAATTTAGATGTCCGTCCGCATGCTAAGGTAATTATAAGTAAAAAGAGTATATGGAAAGTTTATACTTAAAGCAATGACGCTCAAAATTCAAAGAAATTTTATGAGAGTCCCCCGACCGCCCTAGCCGCTGCGGGGTAGCTGCTGACTGACTCTGATTTTCATTCACAGCCACGCTACGAGCCTCCACTCAAAAATCAATACACCACACACCAATGACGTCATCCGCAAGCGGGAGCCCTATTGGCTGATCGGGCGAGTGATAGCATCCCATTATTTATGAGAAGGAGAGCGCACTACTTGACGCCGGCGCAACATTCCAGGCGGGCTGTGAGTGCTGAGTCCGTGTATCCCTCCGCAGCCAGGCCAGTAATGCGGCGGCCTTATGGAACACCTTCCACCTGCCCATGATGCCTGGTGTTGGAGCCTGAGGCCGCCCTGCACCTCGCAACAAGCTCCTGCCACTGGACTACTAGTGTAGCAACGTCCTCACTCACGCATTGATCGTCCAGGACTCGAGGTGGAGGTGTAGTTAGTGAAGTTGGCCAAGTGTTTGTGTCTATTGATCTGGAGCAGCGTTGGTTGTAGTGTCTGTCTCTCCTCGACCGCTCCCACCATCCGTTCGAGTCTTCCCCGGTGTCGGTGTTGTTGATTCGGTGCTGATAACAAGTGAAGCGGACGGCCGCGAGTGGTGGTGCTGGGCGGCCCTAGGAGGTGGTGGGCGGCCCCGGGCGACGGCGGTGGGCGGGCCAGGCGGGGGGCGCGGCATGGGGCGTGCCCAGGTGGCGGCCAGCGGGCCAGCGGCCGGCCCCGCGGGACGGCACCCTCCCGCCGAAGGCCGGTAGGCACTGCCTCCTGGTGCCCCCGTGCCGGCGACCTGCCTTGCTCCCGCACCTGCTCGTCCTCGCCCTCGCCGCTGCTGCCTCACCTTTGAACGTGCCCGCCGCCACCACGTGCCCTACCTGAGGTGTCGGGGCAGCAGGCGGCGCCGCTCCCCCCGCCCGGGCATGGCCGCCCCCCGCGGGGCGTGGCTCCCCTGCGCACAACCCCAGGGACACTAGAGCAAGCCCACCATGGCGGCCGACGGAGGGCCAGACATAATGCCGGATCTCTCGCACCTGACCGACGAGGAGCGGAGCATCATCGAGGGTGTGATGCGCCGCCAGAAGATTGAGGAGGAACAAGAGAGCGAGCTGGTTAGGTGAGTTCGCGCCCCTCCTCCCTCGTGAATGTGTGTGTGTGTGTGTGTGTGTGTGTGTGTGTGTGTGCAAAAACTCCCTCCACACCAACATTTAACATTTTGTAGTCATAGACCTAATCGGTGGTGGCATATGAGAGTTCATGTATCTCTTATGGTTGTGTTGGCAGCAGTGTTGCTCGTCAGCTGGACAAGTTCATGCCTGGATCAGTGAGCTGATCAGGACGCGTCTCGAAGCGTTCTCATTTAGTCGAGTATTTGGGGTTAGGTAGATATATGTGCTGCCCCAAAGCAGGCTGTGTTTTTATTTTTCCTTCTCCATAAGGTCATGAGTTAGCATGTTATAGATATGTCTTTGAAACAGCCTAACAAAGTGTTCTTGGTCAGCCATAGAAAACGTAAACAGTGCCACGTAACACAGGGACGCACAGAATTTAGCATTTTTCTTTTTAATTGTTTCACAGTTTCTGTAGTATGCCCTCTAGGTGACAAGTGCGATCACGAAAGTAAATATGTAACCCAAGGGAACCCACAAGGCTGCTCCACAGACTACTGTTTCCGTCATCAGTGAGCCACACTGGCAGCCTTTTTCTCCCTGCTTGTCAGCCTCCCTCCCTGCCACCATTGAGTGACTTGACTGATGAAACACCCGGCATCCTGCTGGCGCGGGGACCACCTGTAGCATACGCCTCACCCCTTCCTCTCCTGTGACTTAAATTAACCGGTCAGCACTAAAAATAGACATTAAGAGTTGTCATTCGTGAAGCTTGCCATTGAGCTCCGGAGAAGATTTGGGATATGAAATTGTTTTTTTTTTTTTTTTAATTCGAGTAGGTTGATGGTTGTTAATTTTGGTTACATAGTTCAGAGTTAATTAATTAAAGTTAGAGAAAAGTTATCCTACTGATGCACTTACTTATCAAAGCCACACCTTTACGTATATACTTATAGACAGCACGTAGGCGCTAGCGCTATACCGCCTCGTCTTCGTGACAACAGAAATTCAGTCAGTGAATCATATTTCCTGGAAGTTACCTCTCATGCATCAAACTTCGTCTGTCACACCTCTGTTGATTATCAGACTGAAGACATCCCACCTTTCCAGTCCCCTTCCTAGGTAACCGTTCCCCCTCCTCTCATCCTCGGCTCCTCCACGCTAACTCTCAGCACCCTTACGGCCAGCAGCCAGTCCCTCCAAAGTCCATCACAGAATCTGGCGTTCCTTTTTCCCCCTTTTCCCAGTCCGTCATGAGCCAGCGAGAAGTTGTCATAGAGCCTTCAAGAATTCCTAATTTCCTTTGGAAAGAGCTTTTCCATACCATCCCTATTCTTTTAAGTTAGAAATAATAATAATTTGCTTTGTAGCCATTCCAGTCTATGACTGCCAGGCACCCTCAGCCCCACCATGAATTTTTCCAACATCGTAGCCCTGTCTGATCATATCCATTTCTCCTCAGTGATATAAGATTCGTTGTTCTTTTTTATTTTGCTATTCCGCACCACGCCTTGTTCGTGGTTAGATGCAGTAAGCATTTGAGCAGCCTAGAGGCCAAGCTATGGCTATTCAGCAGTCCTTTCATTTGTTAAAGAGCCTGTTACGAAATTGTAAGTGAAGAGGTAAATATAGTTTTATGATGTGTTTCATTGATTTTCCAGAAATAAGAGTTCAAATTTAGCACTCGCAAGAAAAGGTAATGAGAGAAAATGGTATTACGCACATTGGCAATGTGACACTTGTCATCCTCCTGAAGCAAGACCTGATGAGTGGCAGAACTGTCCTAACATGTTTCAATGCACTTGGCTGAATCATATTTTCAGTACCATCTTAAACAGTTATCTCGTACTCCCTGGTACCAGTTTCCCGAGGTTAGGAAACACTCACATTGCCTACCAGCCCAGATCTCGTCTTCCTCCTTGGGTACTTGCATTCCTTTCTCATTAGTGCCACAACCCATCAGCTTTTCGCATGATGTCCCCGGAGTTTGCCAGTCCACGAACAGCTCTTCAGGACTTTCCTATTCGGAGTCTACAGACTTCGTCATCTAAAAGCCTCAAACCACTTTTCATTCTTTATAAAGCCTCTGAGCCGCCTCATTTCAACTTGTCCGGAATCCATCAACACCTCCTTAGTCCTAGCATTCAGACATTTGCTCTTTACTCCACAATCCCGTGCACGTTTTATTTATTTATTTATTTCTTATTTTTATTTTTTTTCTATCGTCAGCCTATAAATTCTTGGCATTTTAAAGGTTTGCTCTCCCCTCATTGGTCTTTATTGAGCCTTTCAGCCCCTTCACAGTCTCTCATTAGTTGCCATTCTCTTTTCATCATCCCAGCAGCTTCTGAACAGGAGCTTCTTGCCTGACCATCCACAACTGGTTAACTATTTTTTTCCCCATCCCTCATAAAATCTTTCAGCTCCCCCTCAGCTGCTCCAAATTCTGTCAACTTTCCCTTAGTCTGTCAGTCTTTCTATTATTTG
>NC_087162.1:7562500-7575000 GCF_035594125.1 Scylla paramamosain | reverse complement strand
TTCGTTCCTGCATTATTATTATTATTATTATTATTATTATTATTATTATTATTATTATTATTATTATCATTATTATTATTATTATTATTATTATTATTATTATTATCATTATTATTATTACTGTTGTTGTTGTTGTTGTTGTTGTTGTTTAGTAGTAGTAGTAGTAGTAGTAGTAGTAGTAGTAGTAGTAGTAGTAGTAGTAATAGTAGTAGTTGTTGTAGTTGTAGTAGTAGCAGTAGTAATAGTAGTAGTAGTAGTAAAATTGGTAGTAATATCAGTTGTAATAGTAGTAGTAGTAGTAGTAGTATATATATTAAAAAGAAAGAAAAAAAAACTAGTAATATAAACAACAGCTGCAGTAGTAGTAGCAGTAGTGGTAGTAGTAGTAGCAGTAGCAGCATCACAGTCATTAACTGCTCCTACATACGTTTTACTGTTATACGTGATTATCATTTGTTCTCATCTCGCTGTCCTGCGCATCCCGTGGAGGTGTGTGTGTGTGTGTGTGTGTGTGTGTGTGTGTGTGTGTGTGTGTGTGTGTGTGTGTGCGCGAGGCAGTGCACGGGGATGCTGGCCAGCTACTAACAGCATAGGGCTTCATCGGTGTCAGCCTGCAAGGTGCTTAGGCAAGGCTGACCACGCTCGCACGGCGTCTCCTATACACAGGGGTCAATTCTTTTTTTGTTGTCTTACACACACACACACACACACACACACACACACACACACACACACACACACACACACACACACACACACACACACACACACACACACACACACACACACACACACACACACACACACACACACACACACACACACACACACACACACACACACACACACACACACACACACACACACACACACACTGCTTCGTATTCTTAAACTCTTCAGCGGTATAACTAGACTATTTTTAACTGGCTATACTAGAAGTTATTATGGGTTATAGATAGATAAATATGTAGATAGATAGACGGATTTTGAAGAGTGATTGTATGATTCTTTTGTGATAGTTTGATAGCTTAACAAATGCTTCTGCGCCACCAAGAGAGAGAGAGAGAGAGAGAGAGAGAGAGAGAGAGAGAGAGAGAGAGAGAGAGAGAGAGAGAGAGAGAGAGAGAGAGAGAGAGCCATGAAAACTCGACTGTTCATCTCTGTAACCTTTAAAAATAGTCCTTAAAAGGACCAGCAAATGTTTAAGAATACGGTCCTTCGTCTCATTGCATTGTCTTATGTTCAACTCCCTCTCCTGTCTCTCTTGGAGCTCGTAGTCTTGCAGTCACTCAGAACTATTGAAGGAGCTCGCCAGATTGTCTCCCCAGCAAGTCATTTTATCGTGAGTCATCATTACTTTTCAGTTTGGTCTTAAGGGTTGTGTGTGTGTGTGTGGTGGCAGTAGTGGTCAGGAGTAGAGTAATCTGCTTTTGCTTCCACTGTTTTGTACTTCCTTTCAGTCTCAATTCCTCTGATCCTCTGACAGTCTCCGTGCAAAAACCTCATAAGTGATGGAGTCTTAGCACGCCAGAGGACTTCATATTGAGGGGAAACAAAATGCAGTGTAAATGCAGATGATTCGCCTTCTAACCTCAAGTGTACGCTCGTATCTCCAAATTGGTGAAATGTGAACAACACCAAATTATCAACAGCTTTCATAATAACTCTGTGTATTCATGCTTGCGACTGCTAACGGTTACTTTAACTTCTAATGATGACGTGACTTACTATAACATGATGTGACGGACCAAAGATACGCTGAAAGACATGAACTACTCGATTACTCATTATGTTACCAGTGGTGTGTGTCTTTGACTTCTACGAGTAATCATGATGCTTTATCATTATGACGGAGCAAAGATAAAACTAGAGGTAGTGAAAGACGTGAACACTCGACCATTCAGTATGTTGTTAGGGGTGCCTCTTTGATTGCTAATAATGACGTGACTTCCTACTACATGATATGACGGAGCAAAGATAAAACCGTAGGCACTGAAAGATATATTACTCCATCACTCAGTATGTTTTTAGTAGTGTCTCTTATAACAACACTCATAACTTGCACCAGACAACTTTCGTTAAGCTTGAGAAGCACCATTAGCATCTAGACGTTAACATAAGGACATAATTAAGTAAAGGAAGTTGCAAGAAGACAGCAGGCCTACACATGGCATTTCTGTAGTATAAAAACGTACCTACCTATATCCATCTATCATCCCTAAGAGGTTAACATCAGGACATAAGAAAATAGGGGAAGCTTCAAGAAGCCAGCAGGCGTACGTACACTTGGCAGTCCCCGTAGTATGAAACGTTCCTATATCCACCTATCATTCCCACCTACCATTCCTGTCCATAAATTAGTGTTCATATAAGATGACTGTGGGAGTACAGTCAAGGTCAGAAGAGCCACAAAGCTTAGGTAAACCACAATGCACTACCTTCCCCCTCCATCCCAGCGTACACCATGCAGTAGCTCCTGCCCTGCTTGGAACTGTTCCTTGCACACAACTGAAGTTTCTCACTGCTATAGTCGTCTTTTGTTAACAGTGAGATCGCTGTAGTAAACTGGATAGGCATAAAGAAAAGAGAATATGAGGTTAATTAAATCTCTGTGAAGCTCCAGAAGAGTCTAGTACAAAAAATAAGTCTTTCAAAAGGTTTAGATGATAATAGAAAGATTGACTATCAGTGAAAAGTTACATTAAGGAAAAAAGAGTATGAAATTAATTTAATCTTTCCCAAGCTTCATAAGTACGTTTAGATGAGGTTGTAGTACAAACAATTTAAACCTTTTAAAAGCTGTAGAATATAATGGAAGCAGTGAAAGCGTTAGAGACCCCGAGACTGTTCTTCTTTTCTTGATTTTCATGACTATAATTTTTCGTATTATATGTGTGCAGAAATTTGTAGTGTATGTAGAGTAGTGTCGATGACAAGAGAGGCTGTCTTTTAACTCCAGTGCTTTGGGTTTTCTGGAGCCTGATGAGGTTGATGATCTGATACAGGTTTAAGATATGAACAAAGCCACCACAGACAGAAGGAGTGATCGAGTGGTCCAAATTTTCAAATGCCTTTGGTTTCTTTCCAGCTCAGTGAAATTGTTAAGGATATGAACTGAGAAGCCACCACAGACTGAAGGCGTGATTGAGTGCTTTCAGGCGTTCTGTAGTTCATTTTCGACTCTGTGTAATTATCAAAGGCTACTGCAGTGAGGTAGCGAGCAATGTAAGACTGTATTCTGATACTTTTTTTCATTTCTTATGTAAGATGGGCCACTGAAGATTGCAATCAGTAATGAAGTTGTTAGTGTGGAGGACTCCGTGAAAGATGATAAGATTTATGGATGGGGATGATCAGTGAAAACTGGGACTGGGACGCAGGCTTGATGACTTCCTGCTACTTCCCTTACTCTCGTATATCCTTAAAATGCTGACACCCATTTCATAAAAACAACCTATTCCTTGGAGAGCCATATCAGACTGAAAACTGCAACACTTCTTCATTAACGATGGTTATTCCTCGCATACATTGAGTTGGAGGCGAATGGTTTACTTAATAACTTATTAGTCTCTCCTTCGGTAACGTGCAATACAGACGTGGCTATTACCTTTTATCCTGGTAACCTTTTCTGGCGTGTGCATTATTCTCCATCCTTTTTGTGTTTCTGTGGCTAAAGATGCAGTGATAAGTAGTGATAATCTGTTTTATAGCGTCTTCTTCAATAACTTGCAATACAGACGTGGTTATTGCCTTTCATCCTGGTAACCCTTCTTTGTGTGTGTATTATTCTCCTTTTGATGAATAAATAGACGTGGTTGGAAGTTTTTGTGTTTCTGTGGCGTGAGAGGAAGTAGTGATGGAGTGTATCGGGTCATGAGAACACTGGAACACCACGGCCACTTCAAAAAACAAGCTGTTATGTAACACTACTGACTGAGCTGAAGAACTGTCTTATTATTAGGTGTTCTTTTACTTTTCTTCCTTCCTTTCTTTTCTGTTTTTCTTTTCTTCCTCCCATTCTTCCTTCCTTCCTTCATTTCTTCATTTCTTTCTTTCCTTTTATGTATAATGACTCCCTTTACTCCCTTTTATCTTGCTTCTCTATCTTTCTTTTTTTCCTTTTCCTTCTCTCCTTCCTTCATTCATTCATTCACTCCTTTCTTTGCTTCTTTCCTTCTTTCCTTCTTTGTGTATTGTCTCCCTTTACTTCCTTTTGTCTTGCTTGTCTTTTTCTTCCTTCCTTCCTTTCTCTCTTCCTTTCTTCCCTTTTTGTTTTCCATATGACTTCTTCCTAGTACACTAAAGCCCGTACTGTTTCCACGTTCTCGCTACCATCGTATGTCTTGTCTGACGCCACTGGTAATGAGGCGAGTAGGGAATCACACAGAGCAACAGAAGGAAAGGGAGAGAGCGACTGGTATCAGAAAATAAAGGAGGATTACTGAAGAAGAGCTACATGGCATTGTCTTCATGCTCGCAACGGCCCCATCTGAAGCAGGAATGCCATTTAGATGTGATAGGATGGTTGGTCCAAATATAATTTACTTCCATGATAATCCAAAGCGACGTTTCCCTAATATATTTCACTTCTTGTGCTGCTGTCTCGAGTGGTTTGTTTCCCCCTCAGTCATTAGTGTGCCTCCCAACAGCCTCCCCGGAGCCTCCCCTCAGCTTCTCCGTCAGTCTCCCCACAGCCACTCCTCTCTACCTCCCCCCAACCTCCCCTCAGCCTCCTGTCAGCCTCTTCTCACCCCTAACCTTTCGCCAGGCAAGCCAGACCTTCCCTTCTCCAGCTTCTTCCCGCTCTTCCTCACGTCTCTCTCTCTCTCTCTCTCTCTCTCTCTCTCTCTCTCTCTCTCTCTCTCTCTCTCTCTCTCTCTCTCTCTCTCTCTCTCTCTCTCTTCAGGTTGCGTTTACCATCTATAAAATTTAGTAGTCGAATAACTAATCATTACATAAAGCACTGTGGTTTATATTGTTCAATACGTCGAGGAGTGTTTCTGATAGCCAAGAAAGAAAAAAGAAAAAGAAAAAGAACAACACTTCTTGCTAAATATTCTATAATGATTTACTTGCGTTTCCTAATGTATCAACCGACTCTTGTTTAGGGTATCAATACATCTCTTTTTTTTTTTTTTTTTTAGGTTATTATATGTGTGTAATGATCTCCTATGTGTTTGCGTGTGTGTGTGTTTGTGAGTGTGTGTGTTAATCTCCCCTTCACCCCATTCCGTCGGACACCCTCCATTCTCACCCCTATCCCAATCCAGCTCTCCCTTCCCACCACTATCCGGCTTCCACTCTCTCTCTCTCTCTCTCTCTCTCTCTCTCTCTCCTCTCTCTCTCTCTCTCTCTCTCTCTCTCTCTCTCTCTCTCTCTCTCTCTCCACTCCCACACACATCTCTGTCTAAAAAAGTCTACCACTATCACCACACCGCACCACAAACTTGCACCATTGCACCTCTATTCACACACCACTGCGCATCACACTGAGTCACACCAACTGTACCATTCTACCACACCTTCACCCTCCTCTTGGACTCACCAACTGCTTGTGTCCCGCAGGAGAAAGCAAGATGAGGTCCGGATCTTGGAGAACACGATCCGTCTTCGCTCCGAGGTGCAGAGAAAGAAAGGCTTGGAGCTGGACGCCACATGCCAGATTTGCCTCAAGACCAAGTTCGCGGACGGCGTGGGCCACATATGTAACTACTGTAGCGTCCGCTGCTGCGCCCGCTGCGGAGGAAAGGTCTCCCTCAGGTCAAATAAGGTGAGATGAGGGAGGGTGCTGCTTGGTGGTCGTGCAGGAAAGGTCGTGGGGTGAGCGGAGGCGTGAGTGAGTGAAGAAGGGGTAGATAACGATGTGGGAGGCAGGTGTGAGGGAGAGGGAGATAAGAATAGGGGAGGCAGGCAGGCGCGTGGGAGGGAAAGATAAGGGTGGGCGAGAGAGAGGCAAGTCTGAGTGGGAGGGAGTTGAGTAGGAGGGACAAGGATACGAGGGGAGGGAAGCCAGGCCAGTCAGTTCAGTTCTGCAAGTTCATGATGCCTCCACCGCATTGCTTGTTGTGTGCTGTGTGTCATTCACTCCTTGCTGATGCTGTCACTGAGGGGATGTAGCGCACGGACAAGTCTTACTTAGGACAGCTTTCTCAAACATTTCAGCGTCTCATCTCAATAATTACCGCATAGCTTATTGTGTGCTGTGTGCCATTCTCTCTTAAACTCTTTCATGTTGCAGACATTGAGGAGATGTAGTGCAGGCTACGATTCTTACCTATTCTAGTTTAGGACTCCTTTCTCCAACACTTCCTCGCCTCATATGTTACCGCTTTCAGGAGTTTTTTTCATGATTGGTGACAGAGATTGGAAGAAATGGGTTTCCAAATAAGGCGTTAGATGACTGGAATAAATTCGTAGTAGATGGCCGAAAAAGACTCATTTCTCAAGTTGTTATCACTGAGTCAATATAGAACCTTAAGAGCAGATTAGACACCTTTATAGATAGTAGTAATAGACAGACACACGTACTCGTATTAAGTGTATTATACAAAGACTGCCACGTGGAGGTAACTTATTGTCTTACTGCAGCTTCCCATACCCTTTGAAGTCCTTATAGAGCAAAGATGATATATGAAGAGAACCAAACACCGAATCACAACTAACAATCATTATTTCAACACGTTAGATGCTTCTCTTATCCAGTGCTTCGTGTTGGACCTATAAAAAGGTACAAACCAAACTGAGAGCGAGGAAAGGGCGGTGTGGGCGGGAATGGAGGGTTACAGGTGAGGTGGGCGTGGGTGTGAGGTGAGGGCGAGGGAGATTGGACGAGGAGGTAGAAAAGAAGGTGGGTGAGGGGCAGGAGGCCAGGGACGCTGACATCCCGGTGGCAGCTCTTAATCTTGAGACGACCTTCAATTTCCCACCTCCTCTCTCTTCTCCCCTCCCTTGTGTGTGTGTGTGTGTGTGTGTGTGTGCAATTTCTCTCTCTCTCTCTCTCTCTCTCTCTCTCTCTCTCTCTCTCTCTCTCTCTCTCTCTCTCTCTCTCTCTCTCTCTCTCTCTCTCTCTCTCTCTCTCTCTCTCTAATGTTTGTCTGTATTGGACCTAAATCACACACACACACACACACACACACACACACACACACACACACACACACACACACACACACACACACAATTGTCCTTTTGTAGTGTTGAATGAATCATTCACACCACTATGTAAGAAATTCTTAAACATACATACAAGTACGTAAACACTGACACGCGTGCACACGTCACAGTACTACTGATGTAAACGACAAAAAACTGTGTGTGTGTGTGTGTGTGTGTGTGTGTGTGTGTGTGTGTGTGTGTGTGTGTGTGTGTGTGTGTGTGTGTACAATTGATGTGTACAATACCTGTGGCTTCAAAAACCACAAGAGCTATCGGGTCGAAAGAATCGGGTGTTTACAAAACGACGGGTAAGAATATCTACATAATTTATCTAATCATCCATCTACCTATATCTACTTTATATATATATATATATATATATATATATATATATATATATATATATATATATATATATATATATATATATATATATATATATATATATATATAAACACACACACACACACACACACACACACACACACACACACACACAGACACGCAATGCCGTCCTGGCTGTATGAAAGAAAAGATTAGCACGACTAAACTGGAAAAAAAAAAAAAACATACTTTGCTACAAAGGATTTATATTAATAGAACTAGTGGTGGTGAAGGGGCGAGGATGGGAGGGGAAGAGGAGATACAGATATTACGTGTAGCAGGAAAGATGGTTCATTATGTTTGGTGGATCATCCTTCCTCTGGCAGCGCGCCGCGAACCTATGACGTCACCGCGTATTGATTGGACCGAGTTTGACCAGCAACGTCACACGAGGACCCGGCGTGGCGGGCCGCCGGCCGCGTGGGCCCCGCCAGGCTTGCGATACGGCCACACGATGATAAGGTTTGCACCGGGTTAAAGAAATGGCGGTGCTGTACAGAACAAGTAGAGGACGTGGGAAGTAAAAGTACCGTCAGGGATAAGCAAGAGTAACAACAATGAGGGAAGATAAACCCAGTCCCCTGCATCATCATAGTCACTGTACTGCACATTTCCACTCTCACATGAAGTTGAGTATTTCACGCTATTTTTGCCTCACTAACAAGGCGACGTGGTATCCTTTGTGGTGTGTAGCCACCAATTTACTGGGACCAGTAGCGTGATGTGCCTGGCTCATGCTCAGCTACGAACCATGCGGCGCCGCAGCCATATCGGAGCGTGGTGGTGGTGGTGGTGGTGGTGGACGAGAGGAGACTAGGAGGCGTTATATTGATGACTTGAGGGATATTCCTGGCGAGGAGGAAGGACGTGGGATGTACCGATGACCAGTGACCGGTGAACCAAACACTAGCTGACCTCGCCCCCCTTATCTATCTGTGTGTGTGTGTGTGTGTGTGTGTGTGTGTGTGTGTGTGTGTGTGTGTCTGTGTGTGTGTGTGTGTGGCGCCGACTGTTGCTACTTGCGTGTCCCAGTTATTCCCCGTGTCTCGTAAAGAAGCCACGAAAGAATTGGAATAAGTAAAAGCAGATTCACGTATATTGCCAGGCCATAGTGGTGGTGGCGGCGGTGGTGGTGGTGATAAGTGGTGGTGGTTGTGAGGAGTGGTAGTGGTTGCGGCAGCGAGGAAAATCCTATGGCGCCGGAGAGAGAGAGAGAGAGAGAGGAGAGAGAGAGAGAGAGAGAGAGAGAGAGAGAGAGAGGAGAGAGAGAGAGAGAGAGAGAGACACACACACACACACACACACACACACACACACACACACAAACACACACACACACACACACACACACACACACACACACACACACACACACACACACACACACACACACGCACACACACACACACACACACTAATACTATTAACACACCAAGCAATAATACAATAACACAATTTTTTCTTCATTCCTTCTCTTTCGTGTCCTCATTTACTCTCCTTCGTATTCCCTTCCTTCTCTACCTTATTCATGCCCTTTCCCTTCCCCTTCCCTTCACTACAGCCAACAGAAGCGCCTTTTCCCTTTGCCCCTTAGCTCATCCACCCCTTCCCACCCCCCGTGCCCCTCCCGTGCAGGCGGGGAGCGGGGGTAGTGTAGGCCTGAAGCGGCGCTGCAGAAGACAGGCCAGTGAAGTGCGCGTTGCATCTGTGAGAGACAGTTTATATACGACGCGGTGTGGCAGTCGCTGTCTCCACTCGGGGTAGACGGCGCCGCGGTGTCTGTTCTGCTGCCACTGGAGGAGGAGAGGAGGATGCTGGCGGCTACTGGTTCCTTGCCGCTTCTCAGTCTCCTCTCTCCCGCATCCCTCCCCTCTTCCCGCCGCCTTCCTTCCTTCCTTCCTTCCCTTCCCTTCCCTTCCCTTCCTTCTTTATTTCTTTCTTTCTTGCTTTATCTCGTTTATTCATTCGAGTTTTCCTTTTTCTCTTCTTTTTTTTTCTTAAAGTTTTCCTTTCCTTCCTTGTCTTTTTTTCTTTACTTTTTCTTCCATGTGTTTCTTCGTTAGTCTACGTTTTCTATCTTTTGCTTGTTCTCTCTCTGTCTCTCTCTCTCTCTCTCTCTCTCTCTCTCTCTCTCTCTCTCTCTCTCTCTCTCTCTCTCGTTATTGTCGTCCTCAGCGGTGTTGTTGTTGTTGCTGTTGTTGTTGTTGTTGTTGTTGTTGTTGTTGTTGTTGTTGTTGTCGTCGTCGTCGTCGTCGTTGTAGTCATCGTCGTCGCCTTCCTCCTCCACCTCCTCCTACTGTAGCGATGCTGTGGTTACTTATGCGCAGGATGTTAATACGGTGCTCTACATGTGGCAGGGTTGGCAGTGGCGGCGGCGGCGGTACTGACCAAATGTGTGGAGGCAGGATGAACTGGAGATGGGAGGGCGAGCGAGCAGACATACGGGCATGCAGACAGACAGCCAGACAGGCAGACGGGCAGGCAGACAAGAAGACAGACAGGCAGACGGGAAGACGGGGAGGCAGACAGGAAAGCAGACAGGCAGACGGGCAGGCAGACGGGCAGGCGGGCAGGTAGACAGGCAGGCGGGAAGGCAGACAGGCAGACGGGCAGGCAGACAGGTAGAGAAGGAAGGAACAAACACAACATTTCAGTAGCAAAAGTAAATAAATAGATAAATAGATAAGCAAGTAGATAAATTTGAGAAATAAAAATTAATAAATAAACAAATAGATAATAGAAAAAAATGAAATAAATAAACAGATAAGTGAATGAATAAATAAATAAATAGTAAATAACGAACATTTCTCAAAACAATTAATTAAATACTTTTATTGGTATTACTCGTACTTGTAAGAAGTAACATCGTCTTTACTATTTTGATGAAATTGTAGCAGAAGGACATCAGTACACGAAGGGGAGCTGCGAAAAAAAAACATCAAGCCTACACGTGATTTTCTGTAAAACATCTATTCAACTATCAAGGCTATCCATAAGTTTATCTAATATTTTAAAAGCTTTCTGTTGACTCGGCACTTACAACCTGATTATTGAGTCTTCTCCAGTTCCAGTCATCTACCACGCTATATAATGACGAAATAATAATAATAAAAAAAAAAAAACCTAAGTTATTCTGGAGGAACGCTAATGGATATACAGAGAAACGAGACAGGTTTAATTAGATATAAAACACGCCACTCAGTCTGTAGTTATCAAGAAAATAAATAACCGAAGCGGCCGCAGGATGCCAAGCTGTGACACAAGGATAGTTTCAGCCCAATAAGGATTAACATCTCTAGACAGTCTGTGAAAGAAAACAACGCTTAAATTAAGATAAACAGATGCTAGACTCTTATTCTACCTGTGTGTGTGTGTGTGTGTGTGTGTGTTACAATAATACACAACCACCACCACTACCACCACCACCATCATCATCATCATCATCATCATCATCATCATCATCATCATCATCATCATCAGGTCCAGTAAGTTCTCAGCTTCCTAAAAGACACAAAAAGTCTCCCCACGCAGCGGCCGCCACGAGTCATGAGTCACACCACTGCGCCAACTCTGCCGGCAAAGTTTTGTCTGCAAACTTTTCACTCTCATCTGTTCACCTCTTGTCTCGTCTCCCTCTACTGCGCCTGCCATCTGCAGTCAATCTGTCCTTTCCCTACATGTCATTTGCTCTTCTGGCCATATGTATATCTCTTCTATATCCTTTTATTTATTTATTTTTCAGTATTTTTACTATTTTATATTTATTTTCATAACTCGTCTTAGCCTATTTCTTTTTCTCTCTCTCTCTCTCTCTCTCTCTCTCTCTCTCTCTCTCTCTCTCTCTCTCTCTCTCTCTCTCTCTCTCTCTCTCTCTCTCTCTCTCTCTCTCTCTCTCTCTCTCTCTCTCTCTCTCTCTCTCTCTCTCTCTCTCTCTCTCTCTCTCTCTCTCTCTCTCTCCAGAAGGGCATGAAAGAAAGAGAAAAAAAAAAAAAAAAAAAAGAAAGCAGTGGATGGACCTGACAAGCTATAACCAGCAGGTCACCGACAGGGAGACTAAGATGACATGAAAAGAGGAACGAAGTACAGTGTATGGCAAAAGAAGACTGGCATGCATTTGATAGACGATAAAGGCACATTAATTGGATTCTTCTTAGTTCTCGGTTACCTAATGTGGTAATTGTCACACTGGATGCTGAGATATGAATAGATTTACGTAATGACAGTCATAGTAATGGATAAACGTAGCTGTGTGTGTGTGTGTGTGTGTGTGTGTGTGTGTGTGTGTGTGTGTGTGTGTGTGTGTGTGTGTGTGTGTGTGTGTGTGTGTGTGAAGTTCATTTAGTTATCTACCACACTCGGGAATAGCAACATCCGTGAATCTTATGCTTAATAATGGAGTATTTAGATTTGAATACTGACGTTCATAGTGATGGTTTAAAATAGTTTTGTGTATATAGTCATTCAATTTAGTTATCTTTTATCACACTGAGGGAATAGCAACATCTTTGAATCTTATGCGATACGAAACAATTAACACCACTATTAGTATTGTATGGAATCCTTATAAGCATCTGCAAGAAAGAAAGGGATGAAAAGAATAGATTTTCCAATTTCTATCCAGTTTAAAGATTGGAAGTGGCAGTAGAACAAGTAAAGATGTCGCAGAGTGATTAGTAATGAAGGAAAGTTGTTTAAAATAGTCAAAGGGTTAAAATAGTGTGCTTGGATTTTAATATTGACGTTCATAGTGATGGATAAAGATAGTTGTTTTGTGTGTGGATAACCATTTCATTTAGTTATCATTTTTCACACTGAGGGAATAGCAATATCTGTGAACCCTATGCTTAGTAGAGATGTGAAGCAAACCTCATTCATACACGCTTAAATAATAGAGTGGTTGATGATTGGAACGGACCCACAAATCAGGTTGTTAATGCCGAATCATTAGAGAGTTTCAAGGG
>NC_087162.1:7552500-7557500 GCF_035594125.1 Scylla paramamosain | reverse complement strand
ATCATTATTTATTATTATTATAATAATCATCATCATCAGCATCATCATCATCATCATCATCATCATCATCATCATCATCATCATCATCATCATCATCATCATCATCATTATTATTATTATTATTATTATTATTATTATTATTATTATTATTATTATCAGCTAGTTGGAAGTAATGGATGGTGATGAAAAGTGATGAGTGGTAATGGGTGGTGATGAATTAATCTTATTTTTCATTATAAAATCGACATTAATCATCATCTTAATCCTTATTATTAATCTTATTTTTTTCTTCTTCTTATTTCCTCCTCCTCCTCCTCCTCCTCCTCCTCCTCCCCACCCTTTTCCTCCTCAATATCATCCCTTCCTTTCTTCATCCTCCTCCTCTTCTTCCCCTCCCTTCCTCCTCCTCCTCCTCCTCCTCCTCCTCCTCCTCCTCCTCCTCCTCCTCCTCCTCCTCCTCCTCCTCCTCCTCCTCCTCCTTTCCCTTTCTCCTCCTCCTCCTCCTCCTCCTCCTCCTCCTCCTCCTCCTCCTCTTCCTTTCCCTTTCTCCTCCTCCTCCTCCTCCTCCTCCTCCTCCTCCTCCTCCTCCTCCTCCTCCTCCTCCTCCTCCTCATCATCATCATCATCATCATCATCATCAACATCATCATCATCATCATCATCATCATCATCATCCCCTCCCTTTCTCCTCCTCCTCTTCTTCCCCTCCCTTTCTCCTCCTCCTCTTCTTCTCCCTTTCTCCTCCTCCTCTTCTTCTCCCTTTCTCCTCCTCCTCCTCCTCCTCCTCCTCCTCCTCCTCCTCCTCCTCCTCCTCCTCCTCCTCCTCCTCCTTCTCCTCTTTCCATGCCAGCGCAAGCTGGAGGGAGTGGTGGGTGGGGAGGAGCCTTCTGCTATGCTGTCCTGTCTCTTTTCCCTGTAGCTAGTTAGAAGTAGTTACCAAACAGCCTTGCAAGGACCAAAAGGTCTGTTGTTGTTTGGCTTTCCTTTGTATTCCTCCTCCTCCTCCTCTTTCTCTTCCTCTTCATCATCCCCTCCCTTTCTCCTCTGCGTATTCTTCCCTCTCCCTTTCTCCTCCTCCTCCTCCTCCTCCTCCTCCTCCTCCTCCTCCTCCTCCTCCTCCTCTTCATCCTCCTCATCCTCTTTTTCCTCTTTCTCCTTGTCCTCCTCCTCCTCCTCCTCCTCTTCTTCCTCCTCTTCTTCCTCCTCCTCTACGTTTCATCCTCCGTGACAACATCGAGAAGGCGTGGGAGGCATCTCAGCAGTTGCCATGACAACTTGACCCCAGCTGCCTCACCCCCCCCTCTCTTTCTTCTCCTCCCCCTCCACTCTCTTCCCTCCTCTCTCCCATCCCTCCCTCCATGAGCCTTCTCTTCCCAACCACCACTACCCACCCGCCACCTTCTCCGCCTCCTTCTGTTGCTTCTCTTCTTCTTCTTCTTCTTCTTCTTCTTCGTTTTCTTACTGTTGTTGTTCTTGTTATTGCTCTTGTTCTTCATCATAATCATCATCATCATCATCATCATCTTCTTCTTCTTCTTCTTCTTCTTCTTCTTCTTCTTCTTCTTCTTCTTCTTCTTCTTCTTCTTCTTCTTCTTCTCCTCCTCCTCCTCCTCCTCCTCCTCCTCCTTCCTCCTCCTCCTCCTCCTCCTCCTCCTCCTCCTCCTTAACTGCGCCTTGTTTTACCAGACCCCTCCCCTCGCTAATGTTGTTGTTGTTGTTGTTGTTTCAAAGATTGTTTTGTCTTTTTTTTTTTTTTTTGCGATAGAAATTGATATACAGTCTTGTTATCTTTTGTTATTTTGTTTGTTATGGTGTGTGTCTGTGTGTGTCTGTGTGTGTGTGTGTGTGTGTGTGTGTGTGTGTGTGTGTGTGTGTGTGTGTGTGTGTGTGTGTGTGTGTGTGTGTGTGTGTGCGTCATACAGATGGAGCAAGAGGTAGGTATATTTAAACTACCTAAATAGATCTGTACACCAGAATTGTTATACACTACTACTACTACTACTACTACTACTACTACTATACTTTCTTCTTCTTCCCCTTCCTCCTCTTGTGATCCCTTACCACTGCGCATCCTTTCTTAGGCCACTTTTTTCTACCATTCATCCTTTTTCCAGCTGTTCCTCTTCCTCATACAACTATTTTTTAAACGAACACCTTTTTCTGTATTCCTGACAACACCTCACAGTACTCACACACTCCTGCACTGTGACACACTAATTTTTTTTTTTCCAATACTTTACTTCACCTGACTTAACATATGGATACTTTTCACACACACTGCACTTAAACACTTCCACTTTCTACCTGCCACACACACACACACACACACACACACACACACACACACACACACACACACACACAGTTTAGCTCATCGTACACCCCTCGGATGATGCTCCTACGCGGAACAGGACTAGGAGGGCAGGCGGGCAGACAGGCAGGCTGGCGAACGAACTGGGAGTGACGTCAGAGTTGTAGCCACGCCCCCTGCACCCAACCATTGGTCCAGCTGGTCTGACGTCACGCCCCGCTGACTTTATGGGTGATTCCGGAGCTCCTGTAATCGACAAAATGATCCCTATCACTCTATCTTCGTGTTTGGATTAATTCTTAAAGTTTCCCCTTACGTGGGGTGAGGGTTGGGTGGCAGGGAAGGTATGGTGGATGAAAGGGAGAGGGAGTGGAGTGAGGGGACGCTGCGGGTGTGGAGAGGAGAGAAAGAGGCTTGGATGTGGAGTTTTAGAGTAATGCGATTTATAGAAGGCAGCCATTAAAGTGTGTGTGTGTGTGTGTGTGTGTGTGTGTGTGTGTGTGTGTGTGTGTGTGTGTGTGTGTGTGTGTGTGTGTGTGTGTGTGTGTGTGTGTGTGTGTGTGTGTAGAAAATAAATCTTAGGTAAATTGCCATATGTTTTTGTTATATTTTTCTCTCCTCTGTTCTTTTTTTTATATTCTTTCTTTCTCATTTTTCTTTTATTGTTGTTGTTGTTGTTGTTAGTGGTAGTGGTGGTGATGGTGATGTTGTTGGTGTTGCTGTTGTTGTTGTTGTTGTTGTTGTTGTTGTGTGTGTGTGTGTGTGTGTGTGTGTGTGTGTGTGTGTGTGTGTGTGTGTGTGTGTGTGTGTGTGTGTATTGACATGAAACGAAAAAATGCCTTTTAATTTGTTAATCGACTTATTTCTTATCAATACAACTGTTAAACTACTACTACTACTACTACTACTACTACTACTACTACTACTACTACTACTACTACTACTACTACTACTACTACTACTACTACTACCGCCACCACTACCACTACTACTACTACTGCTACTACTACTACTACTACTACTACTACTACTACTACTAATACCACCACCACTACCACTACTACTACTACTGCTACTACTACTACTACTACTACTACTACTACTACTACTACTACTACTACTACCACCACCACTACTACCATCACAACCACACCTACCATTCCACTCTTATCACTGTTGCTATCACTGGTGTTGTTATCTCTACCGCCATTACTGATGCTGCCTTTCGTGTGGCGGGCGAAGGCGATGCAGTAACAGACTCTTTTCTCCTGCAGGCGAGGGCGAGGCGGTGGCAGAGCGGTATAAGCGGCAGGAAATAGTACACGCCACGATCAAGACCCTCCTGGCGGTGAGAAGACCCTCTCCTCTCCTCTCCTCTCCTCTCCTCTCCTGTCCTCTCCTATCCTCTCCATCCGTCCGTCGTGCCAACTATCCATGCCCTCCTCATCCCCCTTCCCTCCCCCCCCATCCACACAGTCTTCCACGCATTATGTTTGCGTCGCTGTGGTTATGATTGGTTTTCCTTCTGATTGTGTTTAGTTTCTGGCGGCTAAGTGATATAATAGGAGTGCAGAGCTTTGTTCGTTGCTTCAGTCACACCTCCCCCTTCCCCTCCCAGCTCCTTCTTGGTCTCTGTCCGTCATTTGTGTTGGAAATAAATTTATTGTTCTCTCACTCACACGTTTTGATTTTTTTTTTTCAAACGGTTGCAGTCTTGTTATTATTGTTATTATCATTATTATTATTATTATTATTATTATTATTATTATTATTATTATTATTATTATTATTATTATTATTATTAATCATTTTTTATGGTATTGTTTATTTTTCACGTCTTTGTTTATTCCTTCGCCTGATTTCTTGAATTAAGTGACAGTAATGGGTGTGACATGGATACTCACGTGACTCTGTTTGGTTAGGAGAGGTTAGGTTAGGTATTTGTGCTACAGTGATGGCAAGAATTTCTTAAAGTTCCCCTTCCACCACCAGTGTTAGGCTCCCTCTACTCACCACCACCATCAGTTCTGTCAGGTTGCTTACCATCTTCTGGACTACCGTTGTCAGCTTCTGCCCACCCCCATCACCAGTGTTAAATTCCTCCTCACCACCACCACCAGTACTGTCAACTTTCTTCGTATCATCTAGGCTAGTGTTCTCAGGTCCCCTCTCCCCATCATCAGTATTGTCATCTCCCCCCAAACCACCATCAGTGTTGTCAGCCTCCCCACCATCGTCACAAGTTCCCACCCACTCTCCCCGAACTGTCAGTGTTGTGTGGTTCCCCTTCATCCTCCACCGAAGTAAGGTTCCCCTCCCACTAGTGTTGTCAGGGTCTCTTCATCATCGTTGTCAAGTTCCTACTCCTCCCTCCTCCTCCCCCGTTTCCCACTAGTGATGTCAAGTTCCTACTCTCTCCCCTCGTCTCCACACGAGTGTTGTCAAGTCCCCCAACCTCTTGTCCTCCCCTCCCACCATCATCAGTGTTGTCAAGTGCCCACTTCCTTATCCCCCACCCACCAGTGTTGTCTGGTTCCCACTCTCTCCTTTCGTCTCTCCACATCAGTGTTGTCGAGTCTTCCCACCCTGTCGTCAATGTTGTCAAGTCCCCCTCTCCCTCCCCATCAGTGTTGTCAGGTTTCCTTGCCAAAGTTAGGTTATTGGAGCATCAGGTTGGAGGGTAAGGGGA
>NC_087162.1:7542500-7547500 GCF_035594125.1 Scylla paramamosain | reverse complement strand
CCTGTTCGTGGTGATGTGGATCTGTCCGTTATATCTAGTCATGCTAGTGACTTTGCTAGCAACTCGCCGTACTGCGTAGTAAAGAGCCTATTTTTAACTAGAACTAGCAAGCTGGAGATTATAGTGTAGACGGGGCCACATGCTAGCAGCCGCCGACCCCTCATGACCTCGGCTGACCCGCCCGTCTGCCTCCCCACCCCACGCTCGGCTGTCCCACCCTCGCCTCAACCTTCCTCAGGGCGAGGTGACCAATCACTCGCCACCTTGCCCTCCGTTCCCAATTAGCCTCCTCAAGCCCCGTGATTCCCTATCATCGTCCTGCCGCGCCTCAGTCTGCATGTCCCTCGCTTGTTGTGAATGTTGCCCGTGTCCCGTGTATCCTCGCCCCGTCTCGTCCCTAAGGGTTCTGAGGTTCTCCCGCAAATTACATACCTATATACATACATACATACATACTTACATAAACACAAGCATTTAGCCTCTCAGATTATCATTTCTTCAATTTATGTTTGGTTAAGGAAGCAGAATAATCATTTAATGTAAATTTTTGTCTTCAATTCATATCCTCCTTCCGTCAAGAAATTTAGAAATACCTCCAAAGTGAGGGAAAAAATCAACAGAGATAAGATCCTTAGCCCTCCAGACCTTAATATCGCGGCTCTACGGATCGCCTCGGACAGAAGGAAAAGAAATATTGGTAGGTGAGACACAACCCGGATTCACAGGAGTCCCCTCAGAGCCCTGGCCTCGTCCTCTCTTGGTATCTGACCGACGCTACTTTTTTTCTAGTAAAATTAAGACTGCCTGACCCGCTAGCATGGCCGCCCCTTCCCTGCTTGTCTGTGGCAGAGTACTCCCAAAGCTGTCCTGGGCAGTATAGTCACTGAACCCAAGTGCACGTGCATGTTAAGTGGTCGTGCAGCGGTCGTCGTGTCCTCTCCCTTTATGCCGGGAATATGACTTTTTCTATTCCCTGAGCCGACTCGCAGCTCTCTGTACAAGGAGCTTTGTCCCACCAGCATCTGCGCCCTTACTCTAGTTCCTCTGGCAGCCTCGCTTGCATTTGCTTCCCATCTTTCTTGTAGAAGTATTTGTAGTACGCAGTTTGTGTATCACATTTTTCCCTTCCTAGTATTTTTTCCTCCATATTTTTGACAAGGTGTTTGCTTATATTTTTAGGAGATACTTTAAGTGATAATCTTATTGTTGTGAGGAGATAGAGTACATCATCCGTACATTTTCAGTCTAGGTTTAGTTACTGAAGGAAGATTTGTGTCACAGTAGTTTGTGTAGTAACTTTGATTAGCGAGTATTGTGCCAGGCCACTGTAGGTGTAGTAGAGTGAAGGGCAGCAGGAGGCAGTATGTTCAGTGTGTTGGTTTATCTGTAGCGTTAAATGCCGGATGGGAGGGACATAGATACTTAGTGCTGAGAAGAGGCCAGGTAAGTCTTTGTGTGTGTGTGTGTGTGTGTGTGTGTGTGTGTGTGTGTGTGTGTGTGTGTGTGTGTGTGTGTCTGTGTGTCTGTGCGTGTGTGTCCTCAATTCGTCCTGATTCTTTCTTCAATACAGACTCACGCAGAGAACATCACGATATATGTTGCAATTTATTTATATACAAAACGTAAGTAATTGTTTTGTATTTTTTCTTCTGTACTATTATGATATCAACTTCATGTTGTTTTGTACTGCAATATCAGCTATGCTGTTGCTAGTACTACTGCTTCTATTATGCTCTTATTACAGTTATATTTGCCTGTTACTAGTACTACTTATGACCACTACTACTACTACTACTACTACTACTACTACTTATACCGCTACCACCACGAGAAAAGTGGTGCCATCTCGGGTTCGCTCAGCACTCTTCCATCATGATTTATTTGAAATGTTTGCCTTCTTTACGTTGGCTCTGTGTATGCGTTTAATTATCAAACATTCTGAACTTACTAAATAAGTTTTCTTACACATTTTCAGGTTGTAATGATAGTGTTATGCATGTTACTCTACCGTGAGTTGTGATTGCAGTTCTTGGCATCTTTCCTCCTCGGAAGCTATTTCTGCATACAGTAGTGTGTGTTGCCAGCCACCCGTCACGTGACACAGCCTGGAATTACCGTGAAGTGGGGAGGCTCACTAAAGACAAGTATGATACTGAATAAAACAGTACTGTAAGCAACTGTGAGTGCTAAAATCAATATCGCTGGCATGAAACTGCACGCGCCACGCTGAGTTGGGCAGCGCTGAACGAGCCCGAAATAGCCCTCGAGCAGACTGGTAGTGACGTCACCGCGGTGCACGGCGTAGCGTGGGAGGCGCTCGCAGGACCCGCAGGATCTTGCTGGGGCCTCAACCGCCTCTCTCTCTCTCTCTCTCTCTCTCTCTCTCTCTCTCTCTCTCTCTCTCTCTCTCTCTCTCTCTCTCTCTCTCTCTCTCTCTCTCTCTCTCTCTCTCTCTCTCAAGCAGCAACTACTAGCTGTTATAGAAACAGCAATACTGGTGGTGGTGGTAGTAGTAGTAGTAGTAGTAGTAGTAGTAGTAGTAGTAGTAGTAGTAGTAATAGCGGCAGCGGCAGCAGCAAGGTGCAGTAAGAAACAGTAATAGTGGTAGTAGCAGGCGCAGCTGTGTAGATCAGAGCAGCAGCATGGATGTTATCAGCGTGCAAAGGAAGTCTTGGAGTGAGGCAGCAGGACCCTGTGTGTGTGTGTGTGTGTGTGTGTGTGTGTGTGTGTGTGTGTGTGTGGCAAGAAAGTCTCTCTCTCTCTCTCTCTCTCTCTCTCTCTCTCTCTCTCTCTCTCTCTCTCTCTCTCTCTCTCTCTCTCTCTCTCTCTCTCTCTCTCTCTCTCTCTCTCTCTCTCTCTCTCTCTCTCTCTCTCTCTCTCTCTCTCTCTCTCTCTCTCTCTCTCTCTCTCTCTCTCTCTCTCTCTCTCTCTCTCTCTCTCTCTCTCTCTCTCTCTCTCTCTCTCTCTCTCTCTCTCTCTCTCTCTCTCTCTCTCTCTCTCTCTCTCTCTCTCTCTCTCTCTCTCTCTCTCTCTCTCTCTCTCTCTCTCTCTCTCTCTCTCTCTCTCTCTCTCTCTCTCTCTCTCTCTCTCTCTCTCTCTCTCTCTCTCTCTCTCTCTCTCTCTCTCTCTCTCTCTCTCTCTCTCTCTCTCTCTCTCTCTCTCTCTCTCTCTCTCTCTCTCTCTCTCTCTCTCTCTCTCTCTCTCTCTCTCTCTCTCTCTCTCTCTCTCTCTCTCTCTCTCTCTCTCTCTCTCTCTCTCTCTCTCTCTCTCTCTCTCTCTCTCTCTCTCTCTCTCTCTCTCTCTCTCTCTCTCTCTCTCTCTCTCTCTCTCTCTCTCTCTCTCTCTCTCTCTCTCTCTCTCTCTCTCTCTCTCTCTCTCTCTCTCTCTCTCTCTCTCTCTCTCTCTCTCTCTCTCTCTCTCTCTCTCTCTCTCTCTCTCTCTCTCTCTCTCTCTCTCTCTCTCTCTCTCTCTCTCTCTCTCTCTCTCTCTCTCTCTCTCTCTCTCTCTCTCTCTCTCTCTCTCTCTCTCTCTCTCTCTCTCTCTCTCTCTCTCTCTCTGCTGCCACCGCTGTCATGGTACGTCCGTCATGGCTAAGTCTGTAAGTTTGCTGTGTTTTAAAGAACATGGTCTTTCACTCTTCTCTAGTACTCTTTCCACTTCATTTATTATTGTTTCTTTGTTTGTTTTTTTTTGTTTTCTTTTTTTTGCTTTCATCCTTCACTTCCTTAATCCTTCCATTTTTTTCAATTCACCTACATAATATATTACTACTACTACTACTACTACTACTCAGTTCTATGTAAATTTGTCTATGATATTTTTCCCGCACTATACCTGCCATTATTACTTGCTTTGTTTTCATTAGCGTAATTAAGTTTCCCCGTGCAATCTTTTCCTTCGCCGTTCTCTGTGTAGTCTTTCTCTTCTGCTGTTGTTATTTTTTTTTTTTTTGTCCTTTTCTTCGTGGTCTCTATTTTTCCCAGCCACTTTGCACCTCGAACAACAAAGAAGGCAGAGGTAAGTACACAATAAGTAATAATCTCTCTCTCTCTCTCTCTCTCTCTCTCTCTCTCTCTCTCTCTCTCTCTCTCTCTCTCTCTCTCTCTCTCTCTCTCTCTCTCTCTCTCTCTCTCTCTCTCTCTCTCTCTCTCTCTCTCTCTCTCTCTCTCTCTCTCTCTCTCTCTCTCTCTCTCTCTCTCTCTCTCTCTGTGTTCTCCTCAGGTAATAACAAGAGGAATCCGGGATGCCTTCCTCCCACCCTCTTGAGTGCAGAAGAGGAAGGAGGAAGGAGGTTTAATTCACTTCTTCACACGTTTTAACATGTCTTCCTCCCATGTTTTTTTGTTTTTGTTTTTTTAATGGTAGGATAGAAGATGAAATAGGAAGGCATACATGCATAGGTGGGAGCTTGAAAGTGGTGCATCCCTCCCTCTTTATAAGACTTTCCTCCAACACCACCAACAACTCCGATAACGTAAGGAACACAGTCTCTCTCTCTCTCTCTCTCTCTCTCTCTCTCTCTCTCTCTCTCTCTCTCTCTCTCTCTCTCTCTCTCTCTCTCTCTCTCTCTCTCTCTCTCTCTCTCTCTCTCTCTCTCTCTCTCTCTCTCTCTCTCTCTCTCTCTCTCTCTCTCCAGTCCCTCCCTCCCTCCCTGCCTCTGCCTCCCTAGTAGGCTATAGCTACTGACCGTGACTCCTGCTCTCTTCCCCCTGCCTCCTCCACTCCCCGCGCCCTCCACACAGCACCCAGTCTCGTGGAAGCCCAGCCAAGACGGCACCAGGCTCATCGGACACCTACTGCTCAATAAGTACGTGAAGGGCGAGGTGCCGGTGCTGAGCGCAAATATTCTGGGGCTCAAGGTTGTGGGAGGCAAGATTCTGGACAACGGGAGGATTGGCGCCCTCATCGAGAAGGTGAAGAAAGGCAGCATTGCGGACTCCGTGGGGCATCTCAGGCCAGGTGAGTGTGTTTGTTTCTGCTGCAGTACTGACGGGTCCTTT
>NC_087162.1:7527500-7540000 GCF_035594125.1 Scylla paramamosain | reverse complement strand
GTTGGGGCCTCCTTGTGTGTTCAGACCAATGCATCCTTGGTCCTGTATTTTTGGGTCACTCTGTTCTCTTTTGGTTATCCGTTATTCCTTTGGTCACCCTGTATTCTTTTGGGTTACCCTGTACTCTTTCGGCATTCCTTTAATTAACCTATATTCTTTTGGGTCACCTTGTATTTATTGTTTTTTTTTTCAACCGGTACTCTTTTAGGTTTACCCTCTACTCTTTTTGTCACCCTGTACTCTTTTCCGTCTTCCTGTACTCTTTTGGATCACCCTGTACTCTTTCCCTTTCCCTCAACTTCTCCTCTGGTTTATTCCTAACTTTTTGCACCTTTCCCTCCCTCCCTTCTTTCTTTTGTCGTATGTTCCTTCACACCCTGCATCTGCCTTCTTCTCAACACCCTATTTATCCTGTTTCACTGCCCATAATCCCCTTACCCATGCCTTCTCTCTACCTACGTTTCTCCTTCTCTGCTGTTCCTCCTCCTCCTCTGTCAACAAGACCACCATAAACTTCCATCTCCATTGGAAGTTTCTAAAGAAGAAATAAGTAATCGAGATTTCAAGGAATGGCTGGAATCATTTTTTTGTAAGGTAGTGTCATCAAAGGGTGGCGTGGTAATTGCCTGGAGGGTGAGGCCCATTGTTTGGCTCCCCATGGAAGAAATGCGCCTTTGATGTTTTGCTTCCCGCTTCCTTATTTAGAGGAGGTGATCAAGGCCTCGGGTGGAAGGTGTGTGTTGAAAAGTGGTGTGTGTCGCGGCAATGGTGATGCACTGCCGGGACAGCCTCACCAGCTGGATACTGCTGGGTGTGGCACGCCACGCATCTGAAAAGAGGCAGAGGAAGATCGTAGTGTAATGTGTTTTGGATACTTCATTACCACTAACAGATTAGGTATTTTGCAGCTACGAAATAACGTATTTCTGATCTTTACTTTTTTTTTTATGTTGTCCAGCTTGGTTTTTATGGTTCAAGTATGGATCAAGTTTTTTTTTTTTTTTCAAGATTACCACTTCTAATTTTGTGATGGTAATTTCTAATTTCGTTTTGATAATTATTCTGATATCAAGCATAGTTTCATGAAGTGCCTCACGCAAGAGTCCTGTAGAATCTGTAGAGTCGTGCACGAGATTTCCCTTCCTTCGCTTGTTGCTTCCAGGGGACGAGGTGCTGGAGTGGAATGGACGATCCCTACAGGGCAAGTCCTTTGAGGAGGTGTTTGAAATCACCTCGGAATCCCGCCAGGAGCCACAGGTCGAACTCATGGTGTCGAGACTACTGTCGGACGTCGACCGACAAGGGGGCAGACGACACACCCTCACGGGCCTTGTTCCCAAAGGTGTGTGTGTGTGGGACTGCAGGACCCAATATGGACATCTGTGGAGTAGTGAGACAGGCAATGGTATCAACGCTAGAGTATGATGTTTATAAAAGAACAGGCATTACAAATGAAAAATTGAGAATCACGTTTAACACTGCTTCTCTTTCACTTCCTCTTCTCCTCCAGGCGAAGGTTACGAGCCGCGCAGGTTGCCCGAGCCGCGGCAAGACCGGCGACCCAGCGTCACCATCACTTCGCCAGGCTCGCCAGAGACCTTCAGGATACGAACCCACTCGCCCTCCATTGTCGGCAAGCTGCAGGTGAGTTGGGTGGCTGGCCCTGCATGTGGCGCCACGTACAAAACCCCGCTAACCTCGGCCTCCTGCAAGCCTTTACTACTTGACTACAATGGTAAAGGAATACTTTAACTTATTTTCCGACTTAAGTTTTACATGCACTGGAATCCCAACACGAGCAGTTCATGCCACTTGCTGCGTGAAAAATGGAGAGAGGAGGTACGAGTATATCCCTTCGCGGCGCTTTCCCTCTGACCACGTAAAAGAATACTGCTTGACCTCGTGTTTCCAGAGAGGCGGCAGTGGATGCTTCTCGACGGCATTGAAATGTCATCACAGAAAAAAGAGAGCGAAGCGATTTTATTATTTGTTTGCCTCTAGGGCTTTTACGCTATTTTCTCTGTTTCATTTATCTCTAACATCGCCGACTCTTGGTGGCTGTGGCGTGCTGCTGCTGTTGCTACTGCTGCTGCGGCGGAGTCATGGCTGTACTAAATACTGGCTTGGTCCCTCTCTCTCCCGCTTACCCCGCCATTTCGCCTCTGACTCCAGCCTGCCGCAGTATGATGTCTCCTAGTGCATCCTGTAATCTTGTCCTTCTGCTATCTTCTACTGCCATTAACTACTACCCCGAGTTCTACTGCTATTTTTGCCACTTGTCACACTCCCCTGTCTTTTGTCGCCCCCCAGCTCAAGTTGTGGTTCGACCCCATGAACCAACAGCTCGTCGTGACCATCGTGAGTGCCGTCGACCTGCCCCCGAGACCAAACGGCGCCCCGAGAAACCCTTATGCCAAGATGTTCCTGCTGCCCGACCGAAGGTAAGGGCGTCACACACACACACACACGCACACACATCTGCCCATCACTGTCTTCTTAGGTCAACAAGTCTACTGGCGCCCCTACATCCCTGTCCTCCTGTCACTCAACACGCTCCTAGTCCGCCCGTCACTCTGCCACTCTTCCAGCCGTGTCATCAATACATCCTTTGTTCTGTTCACGGGTGTTACTTCTTTATTTTTGTGACGAGATTCATGCCTACTCATGTATGTGTGTGTGTGTGTGTGTGTGTGTGTGTGTGTGTGTGTGTGTGTGTGTGTGTGTGTGTGTGTGTGTAACTCATCATGGCCTCATTCAGCTGTTACTCTCCAGATAAGAGTCTAGAGATCCTACATGGTAAAGCTGAGGCCTCACACTCGCCATACAATCCTTACCCTTCCTCAGGATGGACAGTACACACTGTCAGAGAGAGAAAAAATCCTTAGCGGGCCTACGCCTGCAGATTGGTGTGTGTGTGTGTGTGTGTGTGTGTGTGTGTGTGTGTGTGTGTGTGTGTGTGTGTGTGTGTGTGTGTGTGTGTGTGTGTGTGTGTGTTGAGGATTAATATAGTGAAAAAAAAAGACCAACACAAAAACCTGAGTGGCAAACAAACTAAGTCATAAAGGAACAATACATACTTTGAATTTTGTCTACACGAGTACGAGATGTGACAAGTTAACGCCGAGTTGTTACAATTATCCATGTACCTATCTACATATCTCCTCTGTACTTAACTGAGTGGTAGACAAACTAAGTCAATACATGTCATTAGTGTTCTTCCCTACATGCATATGCACGTATCCCTGTAAACTTGACCGCACGTGTACTAAGCCGCATACATGGCCTCTTTCCTCCCCACCCCCTGCAGCGAGAAGTCCAAGCGCCGCACCAAGGCTGTGGCCAACACCCTGGACCCGCGCTGGAACCAGTCCTTCTACTACTGTCCGCTGCGCCGTGCCGAGCTCAAGACCCGCTCCCTCGAGATCACCGTCTGGGACTACGACAGATACGGCGCCAACGACTTCCTGGGAGAGGTAGGTCCGGGTGCCTGGAGGGGGTGCCGGAGATAGGGGGAGGGGGCCGGGGTCTCTAGGGAGTGTGATTTGTTCTTCTCTTGGTGGCATCCCATTACGGTTGTGCCTCTCGATGTGTGCTGCAGCTGCTTCCTCGTTTTTTTATTACTCGTCCATGCTGGAAAGTTGCTGGGTATGATTTGGTGTTCTTGCGTGTTGTTATTTACCTGATTTGTTTCTGGTTTGGTTGGTTTGTCTGGTGATTTTTGCCGATTGCCTCTTCCTTGTGTTTCAGTGTCTGTATAGTGACTTTCTGTAACGGAGACTGGTTCCAAGAGGAATTATTATTACTATTATTAATATTATTATTATTATTATTATTATTATTATTATTATTATTATTATTATTATTATTATTATTATTATTATTATTATATTTTTATATATACTGGAAGAAAGTTATTATTTAATCCTATTTGTTTTTCCAATTGTTCGGGCGTTGACTTCTGAAAGATCAATAGTGTGTGTGTGTGTGTGTGTGTGTGTGTGTGTGTGTGTGTGTGTGTGTGTGTGTGTGTGTGTGTGTGTGTCTGTTTAAAAAGACACATCTTTCTTTTCATTTATATAATCTGTTTGTTTTTACTATGGAACATAATAAAACGAAAAAAAAATTAAAATCACGAAAAAAAACATAATGAAAGTAACTAGAAAGAGAAGGCAGAAAAGAGAGAAAGAGTAAAAAGAGATGAATAGAGGAGATGAGAGATAAGGAGGAAGGAAGGAAGGAAGGAGTGGAAGGAACAAGAGAGACACAGGAAAGAAGACGAAAGTGAAAGAAAAGAGGGCAAGTAGAGAGACAGAAACACACACACACACACACACACACACACACACACACACAGAGAGAGAGAGAGAGAGAGAGAGAGAGAGAGAGAGAGAGAGAGAGAGAGAGAGAGAGAGAGAGAAGGAAGAAGCGAAGGATGAAAAGGGGGTCTGATCGGGTAGGGGGGGGGCACTATTGACACCTAAGTTGCCGGCGATAAGACGTAACATGTCACAAGCTTTATGGCCGTGAATTATGCACCGGCCTGATGGTGGTCAATATTGTGGAGGCGCGCGGGTCATCCTGGTGGTGGTGGTGGGCAGGAGAGACACGAGGGGCAGGAGAGCGCTCGCCAGACCAAGCCATGCACTTCACTTTAGCCCGTATTCTGAAACACTTTGCTCTCTCACCACGACTATTTTGAAAGGTAACAGAGATGATTAGCCAGAGTTTTCGAGACACTTTATCCTATTAATAATGTAGCAATCCTGTTAATCTATCATTGAAACCATACGAATACCCTTAAAAACTAGTGTAGCTTCATCTAGAGCCTTTAGAATGTAGCGGAGAGGTGGCCAAGAAGAGTTTCAGAATGTAGTCCCTAACCTTGGTAGGATTTGATGGGGCAGAGAGGATGGACATATGTCGTGTGTTTTTGTGTCCAGAGCCTCCAGCATCTCCCTCCCTAGTGATTATCTCATTTTCGCGTCCTTTTCTCATGTTTGTGTCTCTTAAATGTGGCCAGACCTCGCTAGGGTGAAAGACCGGTGTGGTGAAAGTCTGCGGTAAAGTCCTGCCACGTTTAATTATCATGTCGAGGAATTTTCTAGCTTATGGTAGTAGTGGTAATGACAGTAATAGTGGTAGTGGTAGGTAGGTAGGTAGGTAGTAGTAGTAGTAGTAGTAGTAGTAGTAGTAGTAGTAGTAGTAGTAGTAGTAGTAGTAGTAGTAATAGTAGTAGTAGTAGTAGTAGTAGTAATATTAGCAGTAGTAGTAAGGGTGGTGGTGGTGATAATAGCGGCAGCAGCAGCGAATATAAGCATAGTAAAAATCATCACAATAATAATAATAATAATAATAATAATAATAATAATAATAATAATAATAATAATAATAATAATAACGACAACAACAACAACAACACAAGTAATAATACAACTATCATTATCATCCCCGCCATTATTGTCTTTACGATCACACAAAAAAGAGGCAGATGTGGCTTCATTTACATGGTATGGATCGGTATGCATTCTCGCCTCTATTTGAGTCTCCCGCCACCTGCCTGCTCGCCGTCTTGTGGGTCATTTGACATACATGGCATTCACGCGTCGTCTGTTGTGTGGTGGCGAGTGGGTGAGGCGTGTCCCGGACTGCTTCCCCTGGTGGTGTGGAGGCAGGCAGGCACTACTTCGTCGGGAGGAGGCCGCCGTATCATCCCCTCCCTTCCTCACCTGCCTTCACCTGTCTGTTCACTTCTCATCCAGTCAGCCTCAATCGCGATTCCGGGGCGGCAAGGTTCGGTTCCAATCTGATTCATGTCTCCTGCAAATCCACAAGACATTAAAAAAAAAAAAGACCTACGAGAGACGGAGAAAGAGAAAAGAGCGAGAGAGATAGGGAAAATATTCATCAATAAACGCGTTGGTTGTCTGGCAGCGTTTGGCAACCAGCGATGAGGGTTGAGGGGTCCCGCCGGCTTCCCGTCCTCAGTTGTAGATGGTCACCCTTGCTGTGTGAATCGAGACGTCCGCCGCGGCAGCTTAGCCATTTGCCTTAGCTGGTCCCGCATCACACTAAGGCAAACTTGGACGGAACGAGGTCGAGTAGCGCGAACTGCTCCACTTGAAGCCCGAAGGGGAAGTGCGGCGCGGAGTGTGACCCGGAGGGACGGTGGTGGTGGTGAGCGTGAGCCTCCATACACGAACACCCACGGACCAAGGGCTTTAAAGATTTTTTGTGGGCTGGTTGGCGGGGCGGTGGACGACGCAAGGCTTGTGTGATGGTGGTGGCGGTGGTGGTCGTGGTTGAAAGTGTGTGGGAGTATGCGTGTGTGTGTGCGTGTGCGTGTGTGATAGAGGTATTAGGCTTAGGTGTTTAGGGAGCGAGGTGTTGTGGTGATGGTGGTGAAGATGATAGTGACATGGGACATTTGACATTGACAACTATGGTGTTGAGAAAGGTTTAGATGTGATGTTAGTAGCAGTAGTGGTGGAGGTGTGGTGAAGTGGTGAAGGTGTACCAATCGCCTATGTGATGGTAATGGGAAGGCTGTGACGGTGGCGGTGAGTGCAGAGAAGCAGATGGGTGTTAGTAGTGAGGTTGTGTGTGGTGCGTGGTAATGTAAGGAATGCCACGCTTTGGAGGATTGGTAGGGCGGTAGTGGCAAGGGTGTGGTTCTGAGGTTTAAATATTCGTGTGTATGTCCGTCTGTATGTGTGTGTGTATGTGTGTGTGTGTCAGGGCAAAGTTCCAGTGAGACGGAGTGTGTGGCATAACTTAAGCTACATGGAAAAGCTGCATGGAAAGTCTACGGAGGTAACGAGTTTACTTGTGGTAGTGTAGCGTGGTGAGGTGGTGCCTATCAAGAGCGTGTGGTATTGGGGTGTGGCTGGTGTGTGTGTGTGTGTGTGTGTGTATGTGTGTGTGGCGAGATGTGTTGGGAAAGACGTGGGGTGTGGCGACGACATGAGGTGCGGGCAAGGGTGTGGTATTCATGTGTTGGGGGATGGGGAAGGGAGAGGAGCGGCCTGTAAGTGTGCGGGGGGAAGCGGGGAAAGGGAGAGGAGAGGGGGAGAGGCGGGTTATCGCAGGGTGAGGTGACGGCTGGGGTGTGGCTGCTTACCTAGGGTGGACCAGGAGACGGGGTGGGTATGCAAGGGGAAGGGGAGGTGGGGAGTGGATAGCGGGAAATGGAGGGACGACTCATGTGTGTGTGTGTGTGTGTGTGTGTGTGTGTATTTAGCAATGAGGATACGTATAGAACATAATGGCACTGCATATATTATAAGAATGAGTTCACCAACATAGCTAAACGAGGTACGGACAGTCGCTGCCTTTCCTTCTTTACTACTACAATTACTACACACACGCGCGCGTGCGCGCGCGCGCGAAAATTAAATGTATATATGCAGATGTAAATATTTATTCTTAGGAAAGGTATTTGCATCGATTGCATTCGAGACCGCGTATATTCCGGGGCCTTATTTCCCACTTTCATTAGGAGAAAATTGTTACGTAATTGTAATGCGTGAAATTTGGCTGCCACTAATCGAGAGAGAGAGAGAGAGAGAGAGAGAGAGAGAGAGAGAGAGAGAGAGAGAGAGAGAGAGAGAGAGAGAGAGAGAGAGAGAGCCTTAGAGTTGAGAACAAGACTATTTTCTCACACCGGAAGCAAGGAAACCCTCCAAACTCAGACGTTAGGTCAGAGGCTTCATTCAGCTTCACTCCAGCTTTAATACCTCTCTCTCTCTCTCTCTCTCTCTCTCTCTCTCTCTCTCTCTCTCTCTCTCTCTCTCTCTCTCTCTCTCTCTCTCTCTCTCTCTCTCTCTCTCACACACACACACACACACACACACACACACACACACACACACACACACACACACACACACACACACACACACACACACACACACACACACACACACACACACACACACACACACACACACACACACACACACACACACACACAGGGAAGGTAATAATCAGGCTTTGCGGTTCTTCCTCCCTCTGGCGGTGACCCAGACGTGAGATGCCACCTACACTGGCGCCTGGTCACTGCAGCACTAAGGAGGGAGGGAGGGAGGGAGAGAGAGAAGCGGAGGGGGAACTGAGGGAAGGAGAGATAGAAGTACTGAAGGGAGAGCGCAAGGAGGTTGTGAGAGTGGAAAGATGGGGAAAGAGAGAGAGAATAAGAGAGGGATATACGAGGGAACATGGAAGTATGGGGATGAGGAGGAGGAATTGGTGAAACTGAGATGATGGAAGAGGAAAAAGAAAGTGGAGAAGGAAAGGATGGCGATGAAAAGAAAGGCATGGGTACTAATGAGTGGTGAGAGAGAAGGGAAAGAAGAAGAAAGACAAGCATACGAGAAAAAGGAGTGGAAGAGAATGATGATGAGATGAGGGGAAGAAGAATGGGGAATGTGAAGATGGCAGGATAACATGGGAAGAAGGAAAGCGAGAAAGAAAGAAAGGGGAAAGAGAAAATTAGGGGACGAAGGGATCGAAAAAAAGAACGTAATAGAAAGAGGAAGACAAAAACTAGAACGAAGAGAGGGAGTAGGAAGAGGAAGATTAACCAGGAACATTACAGAAGTAGGCCACACAAAACATAGATAAAAAGAAATAAGGAAGGAACACAACAGAAAATGGATCAGAACGAGTAAGCCGGAGAAGGGACATAATGACAGTTCACTACTCATTCCCTCGTTCCATCCCCTTGACAGTCCACCGCCAGACATCCTTACAGCAGCAGCAGCAGCAGTAGTAGTAGTAGTAGTAGTAGTAGTAGTAGTAGTAGTAGTAGTAGCAAGTAGTAGTCGTATGTAAGAGAGATACGATTTACACAGGGACAAATATAAATAAGAGGGTGGGTGATTTACATTTTTTTTCTCTTAATGTAGGAGGGACACCAGCCAAGGGCAACAAAAATCCAATAGAAAAAAAAAAAAAGGCCCACTGAGATGCCGGTCCCTGAATAAGGTCCAAAGCTGTAGTCAAAACTTGAAGGATGATAAAAAATTGAAGGATAGCATTGAGCTTCTACACACCACACGTAGAGTAGTGACATCACACCCCAAGAAACAGCACCTTTAGTTCGATTCATGGGTATTGTACCGATAGAGAGAGCTACGAGCTTTGGGGCATCATTGCTTAGGACACATGCAGGGAGAGTTGTAAGTGACACGGTCTTGTTTATCATCTCGAGGAATCGCCACACCCCACACCATTCAGTAGTCAGTAAGGAACCGCTGGACCACGTGAGAGAGAGAGAGAGAGAGAGAGAGAGAGAGAGAGAGAGAGAGAGAGAGAGAGAGAGAGAGAGAGAGAGAGAGAGAGAGAGAGAGAGAGAGAGAGAGAGAGAGAGAGGGGGGGGGGGAGGGGCTCAGTTGGTAAAGAAACAAGAACACTGAGGAAGAACAGGAGAGGAAGGAAGAAAGACAGGAATTAGAACAGAGAAAAAAGGTAGAAAGAACAGAAGGAAGGAAATAGGGAGTAAGGAACAGGGTGAGTAAGCAGAGAGAGAGAGAGAGAGAGAGAGAGAGAGAGAGAGAGAGAGAGGGGGAGGGGTGGTAGTGAGAAAGACAAGGCTGTGTTGGCGGAGATTGGGAGAAGGAGGGGGAGATGGAGGGAGGGAGGAAAGAGATATATAGAGAGAGGAAGGGAGGTGGCCTAGGAAGGTTGCGTTGGCGGAGGGAGGAAGATAGTGAAGAGGGGGAGGAAGGTGCGGAGGATGAGGAAGATAGGACTGAAGGAAAAGAAAAGAAGGGAGGAGGAGGAAAGGAGTAATGGAAAAAATGAAGGAACGGTAGTCAGGACACTTTCTCTCTCTCTCTCTCTCTCTCTCTCTCTCTCTCTCTCTCTCTCTCTCTCTCTCTCTCTCTCTCTCTCTCTCTCTCTCTCTCTCTCTCTCTCTCTCTCTCTCTCTCTCTCTCTCTCTCTCTCTCTCTCTCTCATCTCTGACTGCTTTAAGTATTCCGGACAGAGAGAGAGAGAGAGAGAGAGAGAGAGAGAGAGAGAGAGAGAGAGAGAGAGAGAGAGAGAGAGAGAGAGAGAGAGAGAGAGAGAGAGAGAGAGAGAGAGAGAGAGAGAGAGAGAGACTTAATTAATTTAGGCTTGGTTAAAATACCACTTGCTTACGCTGGAGTTAATGGCTTGGCTTTTGTTTGGGGGAAAATGAGCTTTGTCTTTTTTTTTTTTTTTTTGCTTTAATTGAAGTGGGTTAAGTATAGACTCCACGGCTGTCTTGGTTTGGTTGCGTCCTTGCGGTTGTCTTTTTTTTTTTTTTGCGCCATCTTAACATTGGAGTGCTCGAGAATTGCTAGTGTGTGTGTGTGTGTGTGTGTGTGTGTGTGTGTGTGTGTGTGTGTGTGTGTGTGTGTGTGTGTGTGTGTGTGTGTGTGTGTGTGTGTGCGCAAGCGTCCACCACTCAACTCGTTCCCGCGACAAAATGAAACAAAACACTAAACATTTATCGAAAGAAAATTCTCACACATGAACACAATACAATGGCGAACTTATTTCCATAACTTTAAAAATAATAACACAACAAACATTGAAAAAAAAAAAATCAAATAAAAATAAAGGCAAGGTGAGGGCGGGAGGAGGAGTTGTCCCGATGAAAACGTCCGGAATCTCACAAAGCCTACTCGCCTTAGGCCTAACCAAAGGGCAGCGGAGGAACGACAAGGGCTGTAGGGGCGCGTCGCTGAAGCTGTGACGGAGAAACAATTGACTGTGCGAGGAAGCGAAACTATAAGAGACAGAAAGAGGAAAGAAACAGGAAAGAAAAAAAAAGGGGGGAGTTACTCGTAAGTGCGAGGAAGAGGATCAGGAAAGGGAGGAGCAATCAGACTGCGGGTGTTGGCGACGCATGGGGTAAGCACTCCACCACACTGCCATGTCCAGGAGGCTCCCACCACGTCTCCAGCCACGCCCGCACGCCCATGAGAGGCCAGGATGGTAGAGAACGGCACGGGGCGGCCCTCTCCTGACTTCAGCATGCCCGCACACACCGGCAGGCAACAGTACTATCTGGGGAAGTACCTCCTTCAGCGCTCCGCCTCTAAGAGAAAGGTAGTGACACTCTTCTCGTCGCCGCCAGTGTTGCGTTTCATCCTCGCCCTTGCTAACCACTAGATAGTATTTTTTTTCTTACTCTCTCGCTCTCTTCCTCTCGGTACACTTGATGATCTATAAAGTATTTCAAGGTTGTTGTTTTTAGTAATATTTCAAAAATTTATGTTACTACTCATTTTATGTTTTTTTTCTTTTTTTTTCGATATCCACGTTAGTTTTTTAGGGTTTTGTTGTCTTTTTCTATTCAAACTTCAATGCACACTTCCCGTTGACGGTTCTCATATTGTTGTTATCGTCATTATTATTAGTATTTTCCGTAGTAGTATTAGTATTAGTATTAGTAGTAGTAGCAGTAGTAGTAGTAGTAGTAGCAGTGGTAATAATAGTAAACATGCCAGGAATACATACAATATCCTTCAAATGTGTGTGTCCTTGTGGTATCATCCCTGTGCATACATTCCACCTCATTATTCCTTTATATTCCCATCGGTACAATACTATATCCGTTTCTTTATGGCTACTGTTGTCCCTCATTTGCCCCATCATACCCTCCTTCGTGAACACTCGAGAGAAAGATGGCTGGTACCCTATAGACACGCTCCACAGAAAACGTTGTATAAAAACGACTACTATGCTTCTGACAGGCGAAATCTTTAAGGTCACAACATTCAAGTAGAAATATAAAGTACTACTGGTTACTAATCATTCTTATAATAGTATCTAGTGGCATTGCTCGTGGCAGGCGCTAGGAGAGGGATTTTGTTGATGATCTTTGTGGTGGTGGTGGTGGTGGTGGTGGTGGTGGTAATGACAAGAGACTGACAGAAGTGGCGGTAACGAAAATGAATATGCGTGGTAGTGTGCTGAGGGAGGAGATACCGTGGTGTTTGTAGTGTGTTTAGATAGGTAGTGTATAGGTGATGTGAGGAGGAAAACAATGCCTAGAAGAAAGAGAAACAGGAGGATGAGAAGGACGATTAGGAAGAGGATGATGAGTAGAAGGTGGACCAGAACAAGGAGAAAGAAGAGAAGTAGAAGAATGAGGACGAGAACGGGGAGTAGGAGAAACCGAACCAGAACGACAAGAAGGAGAAACAAGAAGACGAGGTCGAGGACGAGGAGTAGAAGTAGAAAATGAACCAGAACGAGAAGACTTCAGAGGACGAGGACAGGAATCAGAAGTAGAAGAAGTAGGTAGACCAGGAGAGGGAGGAGGACGAGAACATGGAGGAGGAGGAAGAGTACGAGGAGGAGGAGGGGGAGGTGAAGGTAAAATGTATTATGGTGTATGTAACAGGAGATGAGGGAGAGGGGACACGAGGCGAGGAGAATAGACGTGTGTGGGAAAAAAAAAAGATGAGCAGGAAAGTGAGGGAGGAACGTGAGAAGCTAAGAGGATAGACACAGGGTGATGGCAGAAC
>NC_087162.1:7502500-7510000 GCF_035594125.1 Scylla paramamosain | reverse complement strand
ATAATAATAATAAGCCACCACCACCAGCATCATCAGTTTTATCATCATCATCATTATCATCATTATCATCATCATCATCATCATCGTCATCATCATCATCATCATCATCATCATCATCATCATCACAACCATTCTTTACATTGCTGCGTGAGTGTACGAGTCTCATTAGTCACTACAAGATGCAACTTTTTCTTCTTTGTATTATTAATTTAGTCTTCCCTTTCCTTGTTTTTTTTTTTTCCTCTTTTCGTGTGCCTCATTTTATTTTTTATTCTCTCCATTTATTCATATTTCTTTTAACTTTTACCATCTTCGCTACTTAATTTTTTTCCTACCTTCATTTTTCACTCATGTTTTCATATTTTTTTAACTCTGCCCTTCTTTTCATTCCTTCATGTATCCGAGACTTTATTTTCACCATTTCCTTCTTTCCTCGTGCTTTTTATCACTCCTCTTTCTGCATTCCCTCACCTTGATCAGGGAGAGAAGAGCACAATCCTGGCCAGTTGTCGAGTAACACACCTCTCACTTCCACTGTCTTCAGCGTCTTCCTCAGTAATAAATCCTCTCCTTTACTTATTATCTATCAGTTGTCAGGTTTTTTAAGGAGACAGTCAGAAGATGAGGGGATTTTAGAACGAGGGAAAAAACATGACGCGTATGGAAGTTGTGTTTGGGGTCACTGGACTCGTCTAAGGCACGATCCAGTGTTGCTTGTAATGGAAATCTATCCCTGAGCCAAGGGACGCCAACGGAGACCTTGTAAGTGCAGGAAATATCTTAAATTTGTTGCTTATTTATTAGACCAGTTCGATATAATGGCGTGACTCCCTGAGAGAGTATAACAATTGGATCCCATATAACAAGCAAAACATCATTTGATAACTTGGGTCAACACTTCAATATAAAAGGACTGTATTGTGATCCAATCCTCTATTAAGTAATATACGGTGCCTTATAATAATTTCAACAGAAAACTGAAAGAAAACTAAGCTTTTACTTTATATGAGTAACTAATAATGTGTATCGAACAAACACGACCATAACAGATGATTGTTGGAGTTCTTACCACGACTGTGCTTATGAATGAGACTAAAATTAAATAAGCCTGGTTTTATTGCGGAGTCCTAGTCACTCATGAGCTGTAAGGGAAAATTAGCCAAATTTATGGACGAGGACGAGAGGTGCACAGAAGTAAAAGCACATGCAATATACAGGAACTACACGTGACCGCCGACATACTGACATCTCACAGCACACATTACATTCTTACGCCTACTTTTGGCTTACGACTACATAGAGAAAGCAAAGAAGAAAGAGAGGAAGGAAGGAGAGGAATGAAGGAAACCCACAGAGACGTGAGACTGTAGAGGGAAGGAAGGGAATGATGGAGAATTGGAATGGGGAACAAGTCAATAGTCTACACTTGCCCGAGAAAGAAGTAGCAGTTTTCTTCTCGCCACCTGGCCGTCGGGAGAGTCGGGAGATGGAAGTGAGCAAAGGGAACAGGGAAAGGGGAGGCGTTAGGGATGGGAAAGGCAGAAAGGGAAGAACAGTAAGGAAAGACACTACAGGGAAAAAAAAGGGAGTAGAAGGAAGGAAAGAGAGGGAGGATGAGGATGGGGGATGAATGAGAAAAAGAGGAATAAAGACCTAGGGAAAAAGAAAGAAAGGGGAGAGAATGATGATGATGATGATGATGATGATGATGATGATAGTGAGGAGGAGGACAACTACGAATAAGGAATATGATGAAAGAAAACAAAGGGAAGATAATAATGATGAGGAGCAGGAGAGAAAAAAATATGAATAAGGAAAGAAATTAAAGGAAAAGGAAAGAGGTGAGAGTGATGGTGATACAGAGAGAGAAAAGAGAAGGATAAGGGACAGAATCAAAAGTAAGAAAGGGGGGAAGGATAATGATGAGGAGAATGAAGAATAACAAACAGGAAGAAAGAACGGTGAGAATGAAGAATAACAAACAGGAAGAAAGAACGGTGGGAAATAAGTAATAAGGAACAAAAGGAGATATAATTAAGGGTTAAAAACAGAAAAATGACATACATAAAACCGAAAAAATAGAAAAAAAAGACTGTTTAGAGAAAATACTCGAACAACCAATGAAAACTAAGTATGATATGGATGACAGAGAAATTATCTTTTTTAGAGAGAGGCACGGTATTAGGAAAGAGAGAGAGAGAGAGAGAGAGAGAGAGAGAGAGAGAGAGAGAGAGAGAGAGAGAGAGAGAGAGAGAGAGAGAGAGAGAGAGAGAGAGAGGAGGGTGATGGGAGATGGGGAACTGGACAAGGGAGGGAAGGAGAGAGGGAGGGATTGGGAGTAAGGTTGGATTAACAGGTGAGGAAAAATAAGAGAATGGAAACCAAAGAGTTGTAAGGAGGAATAATTAGATTCGGAAGACAGATAATTAAGAAATGGTTTTGGTGGTGGTGGTGGTGGTGAAAGTAAAAAGCGATGTATTGGTGATGATAATGACGTGGTAATGAGGATGACTGCATGATGATAGTGGTGGTGATGGTGGTGATGGTGCAGTGTGGTAACGGTGGTGCAGTAAGATGTGGAGAAGGAGGAGGAGGAAGTAATATTATTATTATTATTATTATTATTAGTAGTAGTAGTAGTAGTAGTAGTAGTAGTAGTAGTAGTAGCAGCAGCAGCAGCAGCAGCAGCAGCAGCAGCAGCAGCAGCAGCAGCAGCAGCAGCAGCAGCAGTAGTAGTAGTAGTAGTAGTAGTAGTAGTAGTAGTAGCAGTAGTAGTAGTAGTAGTAGTAGTAGTAGTAGCAGCAGCAGCAGCAGCAGCAGCAGCAGCAGCAGTTATAGTAGTAGTAGTAGTAGTAGTAGTAGTAGTAGTAGTAGTAGTAGTAGAAGTAGAAGTAGTGATAGTAGTAGTAGTGGTGTGAGGCTGTGACTGTGAGAACTGATGAAATCTGATGGTGATGGTAGGCATGGCATGAGCAGTGGTGGTGGTGGTAGTGGTGGCGGTGGTGGCGGTGGTAGTGGTGGTGGATGTAGTAGTAGGCATGGTGGTGGTGGTGGTGGTGGTGGTGGTGGCGGCGTACAGCTGCACTCTGAGGCCTCGGGATCGATATCGTCTCCTCTCCAGCTACAACCCACGGTCCAGCTACATTCAGTCGAGGGTTACTTACTGGGCGACACTCCGGGGGAAGCGGCTCACCAAGCGGAAGACGAGGAGAGGAAAAGGAGCAACATAAGAAAGGAAAGAAGGAGGAGGAGGAGGAGGAGGAGGAATAGCATTAAGGAAGGAGGAGTAGGAATAGGAGCAGGAGGATGAGGAGAAAGAGAGGAGGAGGAGCAGAAGGAAGAAGAAGAAGTAGGATTAAGAATAGGAGAAGCAGCATAAGGAAGGAGAAGTATGGGTAGTAGTAGTAGTAGTAGGGAGAAAAGTACGAGGAAGAGAAGGAGGAGGAGGAGGAGTAGCGAAAGGAGGGAAATGAGCACTGCGGAGGATTGGCTGGGAAAGATCTGAGGCGGTGGGCGTGAAGGGACAGAAAACAGAACCATCCTACGCGACAAGGCTTCCTGAGTGGCCGCCGAGCAGCGATGCCTCACTCATGTACCTTCTTTCCTTTCTTCCTATGGAGGGAGGAGAGGAAGGATAGAGCGATAGATTCACTCCCCTTCTTGTCCTTTCCGCAGATTATTAATTTTGTCCCGTTCATCCTTATCCTTCTCGCTTCGTTCCTCCTCCTCCTCCTGCCTCCTCCTCCTCCTCCTCCTAATTCTCCTAGCTTCTCTCTACGTTCTCCACGTGTTTCCTTTCACCTTCACTCATCTCCCAAGGTACTCTCTACTCACTAAGGCTGTCCACTCATCCTCCTTCATCTCCTCTAATTCACCATCAAGTAATTCAACTCTTCTTTTATAATCTAATACTATTCCTTCATTATTATCCCTGCCTTTCTCTTATTCTTACTTCCTTCTCTCGTATTTACAATTAAAGGAATAAATGTCCTTTATCTTGCCTCCTTCCTTACTGGACTTTATGTCTTGCCTTGCAGTATTCTTCTTAGAAACTCTTTTTTCGCTTCTCTCTATCCTTCCTTTCTTCTTTTATCACTTACCCTGCAGTGTATTCCCCTTCTCGCCTTTCTCCGTATTCTCAGTCCTTCCTTTCTTCCTTCCTTCCTTCCTTCCTTCCTTCCTTCATTCATTCATTCATTCATTCATTCATTCATTCATTCCTTTATTTCATGACTTCCTTCCTCCCTTTGTTTCTTTCTCCTTTTTTTTCTTTTATCCTTTACCCACCAGTGTCTTCCTCCTATTTCTCCTTCTCTCTCGTTAACCACTTCCCTTTTCTTTCCTTCGTTTTACATCTCACCCTACAGTGCTCTCATCATATCCTCTCTTTCATTCCTTTATTCTTACTTCCCTTTATCCTTCCTTCCTTTTTTCTTTCCTTCCCTCCTTTCTTTCTTCCTTCCTTCCTTCCTTCCTTCCTTCCTTCCTTCCTTCCTTCCTTCCTTCCTTCCTTCCTTCCTTCCTTCCTTCTTTTACCATTTAACCTACTTATCCTCTCTTCCTTTCTTTTTTTTCCCCTCCTCCCTTTCTTCCTTCCTTCTTCCCTTTTCTTCCTTTCTTCCTTCTTTTACCATTTACTCAGTAGTGTTTCCCTCCCCCTTATGTCTCCTTCCCAGGGGGCGGTGCGCGAAGGAAGGAAGGGGGGGGAGGTGGATGCGGTACATAATTTGTCACAGGGGGGATGGGATGGGGTGGGAGGAGTCGAGATCACTCGGGCAACCTTATCTCTCCCAGGGAAACACTCACCGAGGGCCGGGCGTGAGTCAGTCTGCTGTAAGAAATAGTTCCCTTGGCATGGGTCCAGGGGCAAGGGTAAGGCTGCCGGGCAAGACTGGTGTCAGGGATAAGTTGGCTTCCCTCCAGCTCCTCTCTCCCCTTCCAATTCCTCCCTCAGTTCCCTCCTCCTCTTTCTCTTCCTCCTCCTCCTCCTCCTCCTCCTCCTCCTCCTCCTCCTCCTCCTCCTCCTCCTCCTCCTCCTCCTCCTCCTCCATACCCCTTTAAGACCTTAACTTCCACCCTCGCTTCTCATCCCCCGTGTTCTCCTACCTCTTCCTCCTTCCCTCACCCACAGTGCTTATCCTGAATTGTGACGTCATCCAGCCTCCATGCCGACAACAGCTTTCCCTTCCCTCCTTCCTTCTCTCCTTCCTCTCCTCCTCCCTCCCTCTCTCCCTTCCTTTCTTCCTTCCTTCTCTTTTTCCTTCCTTCCTCCCTTCCTTCATTGCCTTCCTCCTCTTTTCTTCACTGTTACCCTATTACCCTATCCTTGTTTTCACTTATTTTGCCTTTGATATTTTACAAAGAAAGAGTATTCTGTCACTCATTTCATAGCTCAAGGCATTATTTTCCCCCTAAATGTATAACACATCATCTCTCACACTGCACACTGCACTTCACGGTAGAATGAAGTCCTTGCCACTCATACATGCACAACACTCTGCCAACACTTGCCAGGCGGCAGTGGAGTCTTGAGTACAAACCAACCAGATGACCATTCAAGAATATCATCTGCACTAGGGCGAGTCATCTGAATTCTCGTGTTTCTCCCTCCCCTTCCCCGCCTCCACTTGGCCCCTCCAGCGTCGCGGGATATACGTGGACACAGAGTCCGCCTCCACCATCGCCTCCACCGACCACTTGTCTCCGCCCTCCACCACCTCCCGTCTGAGCGAGTCTGACATTAGTGACCTGGAGGACAATCTGCAGCGGGACAGACGGACAGACGGAACATCCATCAGCAGCGTGGGGTCCTCCTCCAGGTGAGTGTAGGTGCCCCTTCCCTCCTCCATCCCTCCCTCCCTTGTGATCTGCTAGAGCACCTGACCCTCCCTCCTCGTCTCCTCTCCCATGTCGTCGTCCTCGTTATTGTCCTCGTCCTCCTCCTCCTCCTCCTCCTCCTCCTCCTCCTCCTCCTCCTCCTCCTCCTCCTCCTCCTGCTCTCTCCTCCTCCTCCTCGTCCTCCTCGTCTTCCTCCTCCTTTTGGTCCCCGTCCTCCATCCTGAGTTACTTGTGGTAGATGTTGGATTAGTTTTTCGTAGTTTTCATAACCGCATAGCCCAGCAGTGCACACTGTAGCCACCTGCCAGCCCGTCGCCACCTGTATGGACCGGCTGAGCACACTAGATCAGTGTGTTGACTAGCCCAGCGTGCACTGTAGCCCACGCTAGCCCCGGTGTAGCGTGGACAACCCAGCCGTGCACACTGGACCCTGTGCCAGCGGTGCACACGGTGTAGGCGGGGCTGAGGGCGACGCGGCGTAGGTAAGGTAGAGTAGTGTAGTAACGTAGTGTGTGGTTGCAGTCCGCCTCCCGAGGACCGCCAGCTGGGATCGGGGGCGGAACACCTGCCGAGGCGGGACACTGCGTCTCCCACGGGCCGCCGCCTCACAACCACCGTGCATAGCCGCGGGGACTTGAGGTACCGCGCTAAGGACCTCACCCTGCCGGCTTACAGCAGCAACCCTCGCTCCCGCAGCCATTCCGCCGCCCCAACGGACTCTCCGTCGCTGCACATGTCGCGCTCTCGCAGCAAGTCTCCCCGCCGCGTCACTGAGCCCGGTAGCCGCTCCCTCTCCCCTCCCGAGGCCAGGTAACACCAGCACCCGCCCTCCCGCACCTCACTCTCACCTGCCCTGCCTCCACGCTCTCACCTCTAGCTACCTTAACCTCCCTCGTCTCTCAGTCGCAAATTTCTGATTCTTTCGTCTGACTTACTTTCCAACTCTTAGCGCTTCGGCGAGTCCTGTGACACAATTCCCATCTTCCACAGGCCTGGTTATAGCGGGGGGTCCAGGATGACTTCCCGCAGCGCCACCGCCACCCCGACAGGCTCCCCCAAGAAAAGACAGCTGCCCCCAATTCCTACTCACCAGTTATCCTCCAGGGACAAGGTAACGCAGGTACGGTGTCGGTAATGCCCACCCACCCTCTGCCCTTCTGTTGTATTCGTTGTGATTGTGAATATCTCTCTCTCTCTCTCTCTCTCTCTCTCTCTCTCTCTCTCTCTCTCTCTCTCTCTCTCTCTCTCTCTCTCTCTCTCTCTCTCTCTCTCTCTCTCTCTCTCTCTCTCTCTCTCTCTCTCTCTCTCTCTCTCTCTCTCTCTCTCTCTCTCTCTCTCTCTCTCTTCTCTCTCTCTCTCTCTCTCTCTCTCTCTCTCTCTCTCTCTCTCTCTCTCTCTCTCTCTCTCTCTCTCTCTCTCTCTCTCTCTCTCTCTCTCTCTCTCTCTCTCTCTCTCTCTCTCTCTTATTTCTCAGTCATAACGTCATCCTCAGATGTCACACCTTCCTCTCTTCCGGGTATGGGATGTTATGAAATGGCTTTTTTGTACGAAATTGAAGTGTGTATGTGTGTGTGTGTGTGTGTGTGTGTGTGTGTGTGTGTGTGTGTGTGTGTGTGTGTGTGTGTGTGTGTGTGTGTTGTGTGTTTTCAGCATCTCTACGTG
>NC_087162.1:7482500-7497500 GCF_035594125.1 Scylla paramamosain | reverse complement strand
CATTTATTAGATAAGGGTCACTACCCTCCTTTGAAATTAAATATACGTGTTTGCCTTGCTGGTTTTCCATTTGGGTTAAAAGAGTCAAAGGTTTAGTGGGGCAGCTAGAGGGGTGTTGGTTTTAGTGATATTGAATATTGGTAACCAAGATAGTTCTCGAGGGAAGGCTGAGGCAGGAAAGAGGGGACAAAGTGCTAAGATACGTCGTGTCACACGTGTCAGTGGTAGGATGTCTTACCTTGCTTTCTGTCATCCTGAAACACTGCTGGAATGTTTTGTCTTATATTTTCCATGATATTTGTTTCATTTAATTGTTTATCTCCAACCTCTACTTCTGCATAAATTATTCTGTTTTCAACATTCTTACTTTTTTAAGCCCACCTCTTCCCACCAGGTCAACTAATTCGTTGTTCCTTTCTCTCTTTTTCTTCTCTTACCTAACCCATTCCTTCCCCATGAGCAGTAGGCGGCACCTGAGTAGCTTGAAGAGCCACACTCATGGCTATGACGCCACCCTAGACCCGCCCCTCCCTGCTGACCGACGTGACGCGAGACATTTCTCCCCCCGGGCGGGAGCCGTCGTGCAGCCTTCTGGACGTGAGCCTCCGCCCCCCTAGCCCCATTCAGCCCCGACCCCCTCACCTCCGCCGTTCTCTTTCCATGGGTGTGAGCGCAGGTGTCTCCCGCAGCGCACCACACCTGGCCACTCGCCCCCGCCAGCACCCACAGCCCCGCCCCCTCGTGCGTTGCAACACGGAGGCCAGTGTGGCTCCTCCGCCACGTCCCCGCCACCGCCTACAGAAAAGCCAGAGCCTCGGCGAGAATGACCGGCGGTGGGAACTTCGCCAGGATGCTGATTACTTTCCCGAGGCGTGGGAATTTTCTAATCGCGCTCGCTCGAAGTCCCTAACTCGCGACGATTTTTCACTTCGGCCACCCGCTAGAAAAACCGTTACGTATGAAGATGAGGTGTTACGAGAACGGTTGCAGGAGCCTCCCCCTTTCTCCAGAAGCTCACTATCTCTTGATAAATCAGTGCCTTATGAGTCTGACTTAGTGGTAAGGGAACATGCGCAGGACCCTTATGTGCGGAAGTCTCGGGCAGTCCCTGATGGGTACACGCAGGTGTCTCAAGAGCAGCAACAGCAAAAGCAGCAACAGCAGCAGCAGCCTCCTGATGCTGCCAGGGGTCTGTACCGGCGGCGCAGTTCCGTCCGCCTTACAGACAGCCATAGTGCAGGAACCTATTACGGGTATGATTCAGACTATAGTGGAGCAGAAACAGAAGTGTTCCTTCCAGACCGCTCTCTTGATCGCTCCTTTAGTCTGGAGCAAGTGGACCAGCGGAGCTCCGAGTTGGAGTTCACCTCCGGGGATGAGCGGCACCCAGCAGGATCAGCGGATCTTCCCCACCACTCATTATTGGCAATGCAGGAAGGTTGCAGCCAAACGCTTCCAAGAGCTCGACGAGCCTCCACTGGACCTTCACGCAGAGTCATGATGAGAGCGAACACCGAGAGCGCCTTGTTGAAAGGCCCTAGTAGAGACCTACGGGAGCAGATAAGCTGGAAACCGTCCAGAGGAGAACAGGAACGGATGTATGGTATTTCTCGCGAGCACAGCTTAGGAGAAGGCTCCTCAGGTGAAAGAAGGCAGCCCCTTGAGGCAGTGAGAGGGGTACATTCTAGTCCAGCTCTATCACGAGTCCTTGATGGGAGTATGCCACAAGATAAGTATGAGTCATGCAGTTCAGATGACGTGTTTATTCCTATTGAGCAACGTAGGCATGCCTTGGTTCAGTCTGAGAGTGACCGAGACAGTCGACCTGATGATTCTTATGATGGCCCATCAGTGGAAGGCCGACGGTACCACTACACATCCCTCCCACAAGACCAAGCCAGAGCCAGGGACCACGAAGACACACGGCTCCACCATGGCAGCTTGGGGGAGGACAGGCGCCCTTTGGATCCTCAAGTTCTCCCAGAGGGTGCCAGGTATTTGGAACATGATGAGAGAGACGAAGCCAGATACTTGGAGCAAAGCCCTAGAGACGAGGGCAGGTACCTCGAGCATGATCTGAGAGATGAGTCAAGTTACCGTAGACATGGATCGAGGGAAGAGGTAAGGTTTCGTGAACACGATCCTCGAGATGAGATGCGGTATCATGACCACAGCTCGAAGGAAGAGGTCAGAGGTCGGGACCACAGCCCTCGGGAAGACATCAGATACAGAGAACACAGCTCTCATGATGAAACAAGACATGCAAAACCCAGCCACAGAGGTGAGGCTAGATTTCGTGAACACGATCCCAGAGATGAAGCCAGGTACCGAGAACACGATCCACGGGACGAAACCAGATTTCGAGAACACGATCCCCGAGACGAAGCCAGGTACCGAGAACATGCCTCCAGGGAGGACCTTAGACACAGAAAACATGGTCGAAAGGCCGAGGCTAGGTATATCGAACATCCCAGGGATGAGGGCAGGTTCAGAGAGCTTGACTCCCGGGAAGAAGTACGATATCGGGAACATGGTTCGAGGGATGACCCCAGGTACCAGGAGTATCCCCCAAGGGAAGAAATCAGATTCCAGGAGCCTCTACCTAGAGAAGAAGGTGGTTTCCGGGAAGTGGAGGTAGGAGTGGAACCCGGCTACAGAGATCATGATCCAAGGGTTGAAGGAAGATTCCAGGACATGAGGGAGGAGGAAAGGTATCGAGACGACAGAAAGGATGAAGGCAGATATCGTGAATCAGACAGTAGAATGGATAGCAGATACCAAGGTCCTGATGAGGGGAGATACCCCGAGGACATAAGAGACAGAGGGGAAAGGAGGTACAGGGACCAAGACCCAAGAGGTGATGACAGGTACCAAGGCCCTCGAGAAGAGACCAGCTACCATGAACCACCTTATCCAGAAAGCTCTACTGGAGCCAGACCAAGACGTCCTGAGAGAGAGAGGAGCAGAGACGATATTCCAAGGGATGAGCGGTACAGACAGGGGAGTCTCGATCAAGAAAGATATAGAGAAATGCCTTTAGATAAGGAGCGATACAGGGAACAGGAAGATGTGAGATACAGGGATGCTGGTGCTATGGAACGAGAAAGATATAAAGAGTATGGCGCTATAGAAAAGGACAGATACAAAAGATGGAGTTCTGTAACCGAGGATAAGTATAGAGAGAGCTTGGAGATGGGAGACAGGGATTACCACGCTGCAACCCTTGAAAAAGACCGATTTCGAAGTTGTGTTTCTTTGGACCAGGATAGGTTTAGGGACCAGGGACGCGATCCATATCGGGATGGTAGTGAGGGACCGGAGCGAGGGTATAAAGGGCAGGCGGAGGACAGAAAACACTATGGTAGCCGGAGGGACCTCAGAGACAGGAGGCTGTACGATGACCATGGTGGGGAATCGTACGAAGGGGAGGATCGCAGGTTCAGAGACATGCACCACCCCAGTTACGATCCCACCTTTCCCTACCATGACCCGAGGCGACCACCTGACCACCGACGCGACGCTGCTTCTCACCCGCACCATACCTCGCACCCTCACGACCTCGCTCATGCACACCTCACTAATGCCCCTCACACCCATCCCTACGCCGCCCACGAGACCCGTGCTGCAGACCCGTCCTATAATGTAGCCGATCCCCCACCCCACCACCATCCCCTCGACACAGACCCTTTGGAAGGCGAGATCCCGGACACAGACAGACCCCTGACCCCCCGAGTTCGCCACAGTTCCTCAGTTAGTATTAATGAGCACCCTGAGTACTTTGAATTTGACGCCAATAGTCCCCCTAGTACGGAGCCTCGCGCAGATGCTGATGTAGACCCTTCTTCTAATCCTGCTAGTGAGTTTAGCCACCGGACCACCACCCCTTCGGGCCAACGGGGGTGAGCATCGGCGGGGCCAGCAAGCGCGGCCAGCTGGGCAGGAGCCGCTCCACCAGCGAGGTCCCAGAGACGGAAAAAGCTGGTATGTTGACCCGCCTGGCATGCCCGACTCCGCTGCCCTCCCCCACAACCCCCAACCAGCCCTCATTAAACCCCCACGTGTTTTCTGTCCTCCCACTCTCCCCATTCCTCACAACAGGATGGGTGGGAGAGGGCTACACTCAGCCTCTGTCATGCCTCTGTCCGCCTTCGATGTTCTGCCTGTTCCATGAATGTCAGTCTCTCCTTCTCTCCCCACCCCTCCCATACCTCCCCGTGCTACCGACTGTCTCTGCCTGACGACTTACTCTCATTTTCTTTCATCTCAGCCCCTGCCTTTCCCCCTCATCCCCCTCAAATAACACTTAAAGACTCTGCCCTATAATCTCGTAGTCTGCCTCTGTTTTGTTCCCCCGTGCAACGAATGCATATAACTTTTTTTTTTTTACTTTTTTTTCTGATAAAATTACCTCAACTGCTCTGCTATAACGACTATGGTTATGATTTTTTATATACATTTATTTTACCATGTTATCTGGACTGGAATAGTGGAGTCATGCATGGGATAGTTGGTGTTAGTATGCCTTGTGTGCCGAATAGTCCAGGAGGTCGACTCTCGCTCTCATCATCTCACTCGTGCGCTCTCTGCTCTCCCTGACTCCCACTCCTTCCTTCTCCCGATCCTTCATCCCGCCTCACCCCCTTCCTGGTTCCCTCTCGACTCCTCCTTCCCTCGTCCTGCCCCTCCCTCGCATGCCGTCCAGAGGAGGAAGCACAGGGAGAAAAAAAGGAAGCCGGAGAGAGTCAAGACCCAGGCGCTGCGGAGGAGGTGGAAGGGAAGCCAGAAGGTGGTGCCATCGCGAAGCAGGGCTGTGAGGAGGGCGAGGTGGTGGAGGAGGAGGCGGAGGAGGCGTTGGAGGATGAGAAGGGAGAGGAGGAGGTAGAGGAGGTGGAGGAGGAGGAGGAGGTGGAGTGCCCTGAGGGAGAGTACAGCGCTGAGGGTTCCACCAGCCCTCAGGAGGCAGTCGCTGGGGGCTCCACTACAGGGCCTACCTCGGAGAGGATGGGTAAGCGAGGGCACATTGCTCCATCCCACCACCGCCACCACCACCACCACTGCTCCGCCACCACCACCTTCACCTGTTTGTTGCGTTGACCTGATCACTACCACCATCACCACCACCACCTCTTCCACCGCCGCTGCTGTTGCTACTGCTGCTGCTCCTGCTGTTGCTACGATTAGCACGAATACTATTATCACCACCATGCTCACCACTTACGTTGTAACGTTCACTGCATTACATTCTGTCATAGCTTTCTTCTTGTCACTCCTGTCATTCTAGATCACTATCATCTTGTCACAACTCCATCTTTGCAACAACGACAACAACACCTACTACAGTAATCCATGCTGCAGTGATACATCAATAATAGAGAATTCCTCATCTGACACTGACTACCATCATCAGCCACCACACTTCGAGTTGCACCACCATCAGCCACCACACTAACACCACCACCAACCACCACAGTAACATCACCACCAACCACTGGCATGAACACTACACACCAATGATGTCACTCTTCCAATGATAATGATGATAGCAATAGCTAATAACAAGAGCTGCCGCCACTTCCATTATTACTACTACTACTACTACTACTACTACTACTACTACTACTACTACTACTACTACTACCACCACCACCACCACCACCACCACCACCACCACCACCACCACCACCATCGCCGCCACCACCACCATCACTACCACCACCATCACCACTACCACCTCCACCACTCCCATTAAAGCACAACCCTTAAGTAGTAGCAGTTTCATAACAATCGCTATCGTTGGCTTCGTTGGCTTATGAAGGTTGGTGGCCCCACTCGCACCCAATCCCTGCGACTGCATCGGATTAAACAATATTTACTTGCTCACTAATTGCAATATGTACACCAGGAAGAAGTGTGTGAGTTTGTGCGCACTTCAGACCTTGTTATTTCTTTCCATTCACTGACTCTATGTTCTTTGGTGCATCTTCGTGCCTCTCTTATATTCAGCACGTTTTTTACATATATTTCTTTTCTCCTCGAGAATTGTGCCGTACTGTTTATGGCCTTCCTTTTTGTTCCCGCAATCTATTCAGCCCCAACAAACTTTAGTGATGGGCTCAGGCGTAGCTTGACTCCACGAGCCTCGAGTCCCTTGTACAAAGGTCATCCCTTCCCCTCCACCTCTCATGTCTGACGAGAGAATGGTCATCTCCCTTCCTTCCCTGATGGTCGCCCAGGCCCCCAACCATCCCACTCCCTGGAAAGCTCCTCGGCGGCACGATTCTCGACTCTAGGCACCAGGACCAACTCACGGCTAAATATTGGTTAATCTCAGGTCGTATATCATAGGGTTCAACCTGTAGCTGTTGATGGAGATAGAGGAAGAGAGAGGGAGTTTGGAAAACTCCTTCACTCTGATAGATAAAACGTAGTGTTTTTTTTTTTTTTTCCCTATTTAGTCTGACTAGGCAGACGACAACTGGAGAGAAAGTGGCTGTCGTCTTCGGCCTATTCAGCCAACGGCTCTATGAAGGCGGCTGAGTTATCTCAATATAATCAAAGATATTTTAAAGATATAAATTCCGTATGTTACTCTGAATAATTGCTCGTATGCTTGGATACAAATTATGTTTACATATAAATGAAATTGGTTAATGTGTCTTGAGATTCGCACTTCCAGTGATTCAAAATGTATTACAGGTGGAAGCTTTTTAATCATTGTAATAGTAATATCAGCTGCTGATACATCGTATCAAAGCTAGAGCATTTAGAGTATGGAGCAGAACCTTTCATCAATTGTATTAACATTTATGGAGCAAATACCCGTAGCCTTATCCATGTAGGTACTCCCTTGGAGCAAAATAGCAAGCCATCAAATGTGAATATTAGCGTCTTTATTGTTCATCATTATGACAATAACGAACTGGGCGTGCATCTTAATCCCCAGTGGTAAAAGCACAACGCGACGGATCCTAACCCACATCTCCTCCCCTGCAGAAGGAAGCCTGAGCGACTCTGCTACTGGGATGCTCACTGTGGACGGTAAGGAGCGACGACGTGTGACCAATGGAAAACAGGGCCCAAGTGGAGGGCTGTCCAAGAAGTCCTCCTCTACTTCCAAGCTCTCTGACACTGGTAGGACTGGTGTGTTCCTCTCCTAGGGGTCTTGGGAAGGGCGTAGATTAGCGCCGAGTGACAGGGAATGCCAGAGTGGATGTTAGGACAGAGGACTAAGAGTGCCATGAGGTGTCACTGAGTGAAAATATGAGAATCAGAGTTTATACGGGTACAGTTATTTGCGTGGGTGAGGAAACATGAGACTAATGCGGTGAAAAATAATATTTTGATTTAAATGTGATGAAAAATGGATGTGGAGTGACAGTGTGCCAGAGAGTGGGCAGAGACAAAGTGTGATGTATGTGAGCCCCTAGCGTGAACGTGAGCTATTATGTATTATGTTTTCACACCTGCAAGATTAGATGTGATTGTAAACATTCCTCTTGATTACTTGCCTTAGGTTGAGTGATATAGAAATACTCCTTTGTTTGTTCAAGTCATATCAATAGAGTGTTTTCATTAACACAGTAATATGAATAATATAACTAGATAATCAGATAATGCAGGTTTGGATTCATTTAATTCTTTGTACAATAACTAATGTGAATTTCTTTTGTGTACATAAAATAACATTCGTAATCATCATTATCAATCTATATTTCATAAGGAATAGCAATGAATGTGCGTGACTCCATGTAACATTAAGTGTGTTCTCGACGGGAAGTATCTGCGTTGACTAATCAGTTAGCAGGACAGGTTCCAAGCAGCTCTGGAGCGAGGACTGCCACCCACAGCACGCGGCGTGTGGCACCTCCCACACTCTGCAAACACCCTCCTGCGATAGTTCGTCGGTTTTCATGATCTTTCGGAATTAAAAAAAAACAAAAAAAAAAACAAGAGGAAATAAGAGCCCTCAATTTTGCCTGTTGTGAACAGGTTCAGCGTGGACAAAAATTTAGTCGTTGTGCCCTGGCATCATAAGCTGTCGGCCGATGGCGTCACATGACCCACCACGCCGCTGTTTGGGCTGAATCGTCTAATCCACACTAAGACTCCGCTGAGTCACTTCAAACACTCTTCTGTGATGCAGACTTAGCATAAATAAGTCATTCTTCACACTGCCTGGATGGGTGTGTGAAGTTTCGCCTCTACACCCAATTCTTTCTTGTGCCGTGATAGCGCTTCTCCGCCTAGGATATGATCTTTGTGATCGCTTGCTTCCGACATAACCCTCGCTTTCAGTTCCATTCTGACTCCGTTGCAGCAGGACATTACATAGGCAGTTTGCCGGATAGTGTTATTTATACGCACTAAAGCAGGTGTTGGTAGTGTCTTCAAACATCATGATGGTGTAGCCATGATTCACCAACTGACGCAAGTAGTGACATGTTCTTCGCGTGATCTCTGTGTGGTGTGTGTGTGTGTGTGTGTGTGTGCGTGTGTGTGTGTCTGTGTGTGTGTGTGTGTGTCAGAGATGTTCTGTGGTAAGTTGTGTTCCCGAGCATGTCAAGTTCACTACCCGCTTCAGAAACATTGGGAAGCCTGTGGTCTGAAAATTTCAGCTTGTGAGTTTTCAGACTTATCTCTTCCCTCCAATTTCTTTCCATACTCTCTCTCTCTCTCTCTCTCTCTCTCTCTCTCTCTCTCTCTCTCTCTCTCTCTCTCTCTCTCTCTCTCTCTCTCTCTCTCTCTCTCTCTCAACTAATCCCCTGTGCCCCGTCCCGCCCAATACATTTCCAGGGGAGGAGTTATTGCGGGTTGTGGTTCCCTCCCTGGTTCACTCAGACACTTCACCTATCCACAGCTCACACTGATGTTCCTCCCTAAATTCGACATGTAAAACTGAATAATCTTTCCTTTTTTTCTTTTACTTTTTTCTCTCCCCTTTTCTTCTTTTCCTTCCTTCCTTCTCTCCATTTCTGTTTTTTCTTTCTTTTTTGCTGTCTTCGTTTGTTTCAGTCTCTTTCTCGCTCTTTGTACTTGTTAGTCTTGTCCTCTCGTTTTTTTTTTTTTTTTTTCGTCTTCCGTCTGTCTGTACTCGTTAGTCTTTATCTTATATATCTGTGATATCTGCCTGGTTGTCTTTGTTTTTTTCTCTACGTGATTCTCTCTCTCTCTCTCTCTCTCTCTCTCTCTCTCTCTCTCTCTCTCTCTCTCTCTCTCTCTCTCTCTCTCTCTCTCTCTCTCTCTCTCTCTCTCTCTCTCTCTCTCTCTCTCTCTCTCTCTCTCTCTCTCACACGCACATACACACAGACCTTTCACCATCTTTACTGTGGCCTCATGTGTTCCTCCCTCCGTCACTCCTCAACAACCTCCCGTGTGTGCTGTCTTCAGGTCGGAAACGGAAATTAGGCTTTCGGAAAAACCAACGAAGCCAAATAACAGTTCACCGGAGCGAGGAGATCCTTCCCACGGGGTCGCGCCACCTGATGAGGCAGAGTTCCAGTCAGAGTAGCGAGGAGGCTGAAGGGGAGGACAGGTGTGGTGCTGCGAGAAAAACACCGACACACACACACACACACACACACACACACACACACACACACACACACACACACACACATACACACACACACACACACACACACACACACACACACACACACACACACACACACACACACACACACACACACACACTTGCATTCCACTATTTTTACACACATTCGTACATTACTCTTGCGCGCGAGTTCACACACACACACGCGCGCGCACGCACGCACACACACACACACACACACACACACACACACACACACACACACACACACACACACACACACACACACACACACACACACACACACATACATGCCCACGCGCACACACGCACACACACGGCCCTTAGCGCTGCCTTTAGTTCTGGCTGGTCGACCTCACCGCCTCACCTACTCTCCCGCTCCTTCCCTTTATCCTTTTTTTCCCACCGTACCTTCCCTCCGTCTTTCTAAACTACCCTAGCCGTATAACCCTTTCCTTCTTTTGTCTTATATTGAATTTATCAGTGTCTTAAACTCCCCCATGACTGTCTGTCTGTTTCCGCTAGCCTTGTGACTTGATCTAAGCTGTGGAGTGAGTATGCACGGTGCTTCTAACTCTAGCAAAGATTTTGGCTGATTCGACGTTTTCAAATTTCGGACTGTAGTACTCGTAGTTAAGTTTTGGTTACTAGAATCTTGACAAGGTTTCACATCTGGCCTTACGAATCTTTGCTCGGGTGAAATAGACGTAATGCTTTCGGAAAATTTGGCTTGCAGAGTAGTATATTCATACTGGGAATCTTGAAGTACACTGTAGTAGATGATGGGGGAAGGTAATGGTGGGTGGGCGAGCCAGCCATCGCGTAGCCAGACTTGCGGAACGCTGGAAAGGTAGACTTAGCAAAGCATGATTGTACTCTACTCCAGTTTTTCTCTTGAACATTTGATCTGATTTGTGGGAATGACCAATGTATTTTTTATATTCTAGGCCCAGGACAGTACTGATTCTTCTCCTGTCTGGACATGAGCCAAAGAAATTTTGACAATTTTGTACATTAGTTAGAAAGTTTTGTTTAGATTTGCCTTGCTGCTGTTCCTGCCCTCCACGCCCCGCCCGGGCCAGGGGCCACGAGCCTACCTCTGCCCTCGGCTGGCACCCCTCTAGTTGCCTTTTTATTAGTAGTGTGGGCCAGCGCTGTAGTGTTGACAGTATCACGTTTTGCCTCCTCCGCAGAGGGCGGTAGAAAGCGTAGTACTAGCGGGGTGCAGCGCTCTCAGGAGGTGGTCCCCACACCTACCCAAGCTCGCTTGGTTAAGCAACCATCTAAGGAGTCCACGGACGGTAGCATGAATAGCATCAGTTCTGAGGGCTCCTCGTAAGTATCTGACCCGGCCAGGCTCCTACCAAGCCTCGAGAGGTTCCTGCTGCTCTCCCCTCCTCCGTCTCTTCTTTGCTCTGCTGAACCCTTTTCTGCTGCCTTGCCAGCAGCAATAGTATACCAAGGGCTCAGCAGATCCAACCCTCTCACCAGTACTTAGGCCGTGAGCATTTTTCCAACGCCATGCAAAAAAAGAAAAGTAATCTTTTACATTACATCCCAAATGTTGCTCATGCTATCGGCTGGAGAGGGGGGCGAGCGGGACACCTGGTACGGCGGGCCTTAGTTCCGCCCCTCACATGATCACGCGATCCCCCCCTCCCCTCCCTGACTCACCTCCACCCAGCCCTCACATGCTACACCCATCCAACTCACAGTTCACATATACAACATCTACCCTCTACTCAGACGCCACCTCCTTTACGATTCAAAGGACGCCTACACTTAAAACCCTTAGCTTCACCTTTACACGGCACTCCAACCTGACTCAGACCGCAACACATATAGACGCCACTTCCACTCCAACCTTACCCACCTCTACCCTGACTCACAAGATGTCTTCATCCTTGTGTAACACACGAACCTTGCATACACTCGCCACCTCCACCCCGTAAACTGCTTCACTTGATAGACTGATACAAGCCCCTCACCACCTTGAGCCACACAGCGCCCAACACACTCACCCTTCCCACACCAGACTGAGGTGACCCAGGACGGTGCAGATCATGTCTGGGGGCATCTCTTTCCCCTACTCATCACCTACGTTAAATTTTGTAGCCATTTGACGGCAGTATTTTTTTTCTGTAAATCAAAGAATGGACACACTGCTACCACTATTGTTTCCTCCAAAGTCAGCCAACGGTATACTCCCTCGGGCGACACAGTAGTCAGTGCCGCAGCGGACACTGTCACACTCTGGCCGTATTGTCTCACGAAGCATAGTTTTGTTTTGAACAGCTTGTATACTTTATAAGAAAAAAATTCAGTATTTCTTTTAAAGCACCAATGATTTCAGGTATTGCATTTTTTATTAGATTCAGTAATGTCTCCCTGACACTTTTACTATAATTCACAATTCACTGAACAAGCTGCAAATCATTATTCATCTTGTCAGTTTTCCTTCACATGTTACCATAACTGTGCTTTCATGAGGACCGCGTTGTCACGGTGTCCCCAGTCTTGAGCGAGCCCTAGTGACGCGAGCTTGACCAGTGGTAGCGAGTAGTAGTGTAGACACCGAGTGAGTGCTGTAGTTGCGTGTTGGTATGTTGCTACTGCTGATGATGATGATGCTGATGCTGATCTGGTTGTCCCGCCCTTACCCCTACCCTCTCGACACCTCCGTAAGGCCTTCCATTACTCTCCGCATGAGCTCCCCGAGTGCTTGTAGGAGCTTAACGTAATCTTGCCACTGTCCACTCCACTAATACCGACACCACTACTACCAATACCACCACTGTCACTTTTAACCATTAGATGTTTTGAACAACCCCATAGTATTGTAAGTGTTCATTTTATGTTTTAGTGGATCCCGAATGCCCTCAGTTGTACTTTTTGTGTATACGTGTGGATATTTTTTGTCCTATAGAATACCTGTCCCCCACATCCCCATGCACTCCAAGCTTTCCTTCACAGTGTTAGGGCCTAAACAGATACTCAGTTATATTAGCCCTTACTAGCACGTATCCCTTGTGAATGTCATTTTTATATAAACTGCATCAATCTACAACAAAAGTTTTGGATTACATATATATATATATATACTGATAATATTTTTTTTTCTGGATTAAGTGTCTCATTCCCCCAAAAAAAACATGCACGTGTGCTTGTTCCTGCCGCTGACTTGCATCCCGTCCCGTCCAGCCGAGTGCCCTCCATGCGTTTGGGCACCGATGGGCAACTGAGTGAGTTCATCGAGGGTCTGGGGCAGGGTCAGCTGGTGGGGCGGCAGGTGCTGGCGACCCCGGCTCTCGGCGACATCCAGTTATCCATGTGTGAAAGGAAGAACAAGTTAGAAGTGGAGGTCATTCGTGCTCGGGGCCTCCAATGTAAGAGTGGGGCCAGAGTACTGCCTGGTGAGTTGTCTTCTTGCCACCCTATTCTCCTAGTGTCTTTTGGGGGCAAGCTTGCACTATAGAAAAAGATTTGATACCCAGTAGTTCTGTTCAGTGGGTGTTGATCGGCCTTGTTAATCTGCTGATGCTTCATATTTAGTTTGGTTTCGCATGTTAATGGCAGTATCGAAACAGCCGCGTCCTGTGGAATTCGTGGTTCAATTCATTCATTGTATTTATTCCTTTTCTTTTCAGCTCCCTACGTGAAGGTGTACCTCGTGGCGGGAAAGAAATGCGTGGCGAAGGCGAAGACTTCCACTGCCCGTCGCACGCTGGACCCGCTCTACCAGCAACAACTCATCTTCCACGAGCGGTACCAGGGCTGCGTCCTGCAGGTTTGTGCCGCGTGCGGCTCAAGGGTGTTGTGAGGCAATGCTTGGGAGGGAGGTGGAAGATAGCTAGTGTGTGTGTGTGTATGTGACAGAGGGTAAGGAGCACGATTCTTAAAGCGTGTACGTATGTCTGTGTGTGTGTGTGTGTGTGTGTGTGTGTGTGTGTGTGTGTGTGTGTGTGTGTGTGTGTGTGTGACAGAGGATAAGGAGTACGCTTCTTAAAGCGTGCATGTTTGTGTGTGTGTGTGTGTGTGTGTGTGTGTGTGTGTGTGTGTGTGTGTGTGTGTGACAGCGATATTAAGGAACATTCTTCTTAAAGTGTGTGTGTGTGTGTGTGTGTGTGTGTGTGTGTGTGTGTGTGTGTGTGTGTGTGTGTGTGTGTGTGTGTGTGTGTGTGTGTGTGTGTGCACGCGCTCAGGTGTGTACAACGCAGTGTGCCCCCTCAGGTAACGGTGTGGGGCGACTACGGAAGAATGGAAGGCAGGAAAGTGTTCATGGGACTGGCACAGATAATGCTGGATGACCTTGACCTGTCTAACATTGTGATTGGATGGTACAAGCTGTTCGGCACGTCCTCTCTGGTGTCCCTGCCCACGCTCACCCGCCGCGGCTCCATGGCTAGCCTCGACAGCTTCGGGTAGTGGGGAACCATGGGCCAACATCCCTACCCCACCTCATCGCTACCCCCAGGGAGCCATTGGAGTCCTCCCACCCTCACCAAGGGATCAAGCACTCCCTGTGCCTGCAGCAGCCACAGCCCAACACTACACGCCCATTGTCAACTCGTGCAGAACGTTCAACGACATTTGCAACCTGCAATGTTGCTATCAAGCAGAGTGTGAGGCTTTTTCATTGGGTGCTCTCTTTTTTTGTCTGTCTGCGGCCTGGATAGGACACTAACTGCTCGTGCTGCAAGTTTGCTGTGTTGCGTCAAGCTCAGAGGCTCAAAGACATCATCGACTCGTCGCAGTGCAGACGATGGTGGTTGTCCTGATACGTTCTCGGGACGCTGAGTGCCCCTCAGGCCCCTCCTTATCCCGCCCCAATGGGTAAGCGTGGGTGTCGACAGCGATTGCGGTGGGCACCAAGGGGCACGGGGTCTCGACTAGGAAGGGCCCCGCCGACCCACCACCTCAGTGCACCTCAACACTTCTGGACTTCCCATCAATAAGGACTCTCGTCACTTGATTGCCTTGAGAGCAGTTTTGTACCAGCCACAGTACCAGTACATGTAACACTTCTCTGGCCGCCACCTGGCTCAGGTCGGCCGCCACCATCACAATGCTTGTGATTTTGACTAAGTGCTTTAAATAATATTACAGAATAGTTTTAATCATGTGTGGAAGTTTGCTCCATAGATTACCTTCCCCTTCTAGTGTCCAAAACTGAGATGGCCCTTGTAGTCCAGAGCGTGGTCCACACCTTCCCTCCCGCCATCCCCTCCCCTCACCACCTGACGCTTCATCTTTCCTCTCGTATATATTTTTATCCATAGTAATAAATTATATCAGTTAGTTATGCGATACCATTTTCCTCCCTCACTTGCTTATAGTTTGTTCATTTGTAATCCACTCGTTTCCCAAACTCCCAACCTTCTGTCATTTTATGCAATTTCCCAAAGTGATTCCTCTCACTTGCAGTT
>NC_087162.1:7362500-7477500 GCF_035594125.1 Scylla paramamosain | reverse complement strand
TTCCTGCTTTTTCTTTCTCAATATAAATATACATACGTCTTTAATAGTTTAGTTTAGGTCCTGCAAGATTACGTTTATGCAGTGTAGTTGCAATATATTTTCCCACTGAAAACCTCAAATTTTCTCCCTAAGTGTGCTGGAGTGAGTATCTAAAGATTTGTCTAAGCGGATTTTATTAGGTAAGGTTAGGAGTTTATACCGTTAAGTTATTCTGAAATGCCTTTCACTGTAACGTGGCAATTAGGATTGTTATGTATTTGGGAAGGATGGCAGAGGTTAGGACGTTAAGTTGTTAAGTTAGGACATAGAGACTAAGTGATTAAGCTGGTGGTACACGAGCGACTCGGGTGCCTTGCAATAGCGAGGATGTGACTTACCATAATTTCCACTGCTTTACTGGAAACTTGCATATGAGCGACCGTGACGGCGACATGTGGAGGACAAGGACCCCGCCACGTGTGGTGTTGACTGCCATATTATTTTAATTAAAAGTTGTGATTCTTGGAAGATTGTTATGTGGTAGTTAGATAGTTACGTGGCAGCCATGAGATTTAAGCCAAATTCTTAAATGTGCGACGGTATTCTGTTGCTATAATGGTTTATTTCACATTCAACATTTGCTTTTATTTGAGTTGAAGGTTGACCACATTGTTTTCCTATTAATTTTATATTTGCTTTAGTGGATCTTTTTTTTTTTTCATTTGAGGGGGAAGGGGACGTACCCAGTGTTTTGGGAAAGCAGTCTCGGCTCCCCAAAGACTGCCGTGGGAACCTTGTAGATGGTATAGTAAGTCACTTTTCATGTGGAGACAGTAGAAATTCTGACACTTCCCATCCCCTTCCTGGACCACAGTATTTCGTCTTCTCCAGCCATAAATTTCGCATTCCCACAGATCCTAGGTCTGGTGAGGGAAACTTATTGATAAAATGTGTTATTTAGATCGAAATGCATTATGGTGAAATATAATAATTACCAGTATCTGTATATATGCATATATGCATGTATTTATGAACGAATGGCAAAAAATTGTATTTTTCGTTCTTTGTTTCATGTATAAATCCGAAACAGAAAACTTTGGTCAATGGGCATTGCGCAGACACCTGTGACGAGAGGAGCAGCCATGTAATGAGTGTTCCTCGCCTTCACCAAGCGCCTTGTGTACCTCTACTTGAACACCACGACCCCATGCACTGTAAAATCCACGTCTGGTATTCAGTCACCAATACAACGTACGTAAGTAGGTAAGTACATAATAGCAAGGGGTGGTGGTGGAGGTTATGCGGTATAGCAAGAAGACCTGCGTGTTGCAGGGCACCAGTACGCCTGCTGAGGTGACGGGGCGGCGCCGACACGGCTGCGCCTGCGGCAGTATGAAAATTTAATATCCGGAGAGTCAGGGCGCCCAGCTTATCGTAGACATTTGTTCGTGGAGCGGGGTGCGGTGAGGAGATCTATCAAAGCATATGAGTGGAAGGATGTAAGTAAGCGTGCGATGTTCTCTGATAAGGTAAACTATGATATTTTGGATCACTCAGCGTGATGTTTCGTATGAAGTTCGATTTTATAGTTATACCTTATCCTAATGCTCTAAAATCTGTTAACCCTAATAATAGTGTATCACAAATATTAACTATTATAAGATCATTGAGTACTAGAAATATTTCGATAATGTAGGGGAAATATTAAAGGAATGAGGCTGACGTTCGTCATCGTTCGGTTGTAGCTAGTTATCATTTCCTTTTTTCGTTTATTATCAAAATAAATGAATAAATAAATAAATAAATATATATATATATATATATATATATATATATATATATATATATATATATATATATATATATATATATATATATATATATATATATATATATATATATATAATTATTATTATTATTATTATTATTATTATTATTATTATTATTATTATTATCAATTTCGAACAATTTTTAAGACATCTTTCCTGTTCATGAGTCTAAACTTAACCTAACCTAATCTTAACCTAACTTAACATAGCCTATTGTTGAAAAGTTGTTTATCTATTATTATTATAGTAACGATTTTCAACAATTTGTAAGACTCGCCTAATCCTAACTTATGTTAACCTAGCCTAAATCAGTTTAGTGTGTTTAAGCCGCCCGGCACCATAAGGGTTAAGGCCCCTTTCACACGAACGGATTTTTCCGGTCCGGAACTTTCCGCATCAGCATCCGGCCCGCACCGCAACACCCATGGTCACGTGCGGATTCTTCCGCAGGTTCTGTCTCTCACGTCAATCAAATCAGTGCACTGCTGTCTCTTGACGATGGAGGACGTCAAAAAGAGGGTAATATATGTTCATTTAATGAACAAGGTCATCAAGAAAAAGAAGCAGAGAAAATTCTGGGTTCACCCCTTGAACACCAGTCGTCTTCTCAAGGGTTTCATTTTACACTCAGTACGGGGATTTGAAGGCTGACGATGCAAAGTTCTTCAACTACTTTCGGATGAGCTACCTTTCATATGAAGAACTTGTGGCTAAAGTGAGAGACTCCATTCAATCAGAAGACACCAATATGAGACCATCCATTCCACTTGAAGAAGCAGTTGCTCTGACTATCAGGTAAGAAGTGACCACCCGCCGCACGCGGGAAAAAACGGACGTGTGAACGCGCTCAAAGCAACACGTTACCACCCGAACCGCTCTCCGGTATTTCTCCCGCTCCGGTCTTGCTGATAGTCCGGCAGGATGCGGCTGCCGCAACGGAAAAACTACCGTACCGGCCCCGTGTGAATGCTCCCATAAGAGTCAATGTAAAGCTAAACCGTATGGAAAGTTCCGGACCGAAAAAATCCGTTCGTGTGAAAGGGGCTTAAGAGTCGGGCGCCGGTGAGCTGCAAGTGGGCGATGCCACGCACGTCTGACAGCGAACACGGCATCCTGACAGCCCGGACATTTCATACTACCACACCGGCGGTGGTGGTAGTGCTGGCGATGATTTTGGTGCCCCCTGCTGGTTGGTGCAAAAGGGAACAATGACTGGCGGGGAGTGCGAAAGGACTCTTGGTGGCAATGGTGTGGGATAAGACAGGTGTGGTGCTTGGTTTTACATGGCTGCAACGCAGGATAAAATACACTGCGCAATTGTCCAGCCGCCCGCTGGACTTTCTCAAGGAATCATTCATGGATTTCTTCGTTGTCAGTTCACCATTTTGCATCAGTAAAAGTAAGCCTAACCCGACCTCCGTTCTCTGTGCATGATTATGAATTGTGTTGTTGGTCGAGTGTCACCTTTGAAACTAGATTCCCTGACGTGTTACTTCTGTTTGGGTCTTCTGTTTTCTTCCTGTCGGAAATATATTCCAACAGGGTAATGATTTAATGGTGATGGATATTATTGTCAATTTGTTTAACAATCCATCTTAATAAGTGAGTGAACCAGTAAGGATCCGGGACCGAACAGTTCCGAACTCCCGGACCTGAGGTTGAGCCTTTATGAGCCCACTTAGCGGCTCAGTCAGTCACACGGGGTTCCCGCGGCTAGGCGGGCGGTCACACTCAAGCAGACACAGAATAGGCGCCTCGCTCCAGCTCGGCCATACTACTCGCTCAACAGGCGGACATTCCACCCAAAGATTACAGGTAAGTTGTTGGGTCCGAAACATAATGATACGTTGGTGGGTTTATTCGGGGTTCAGTTGAGTTACTCAGATGTTCGGGGTTTTGGGGTTTCACACTGTGTATTTTTAATCTGTGTCGAAGCCAATGAAATAAATAGCAGGTGTGGTACAAGTTAGTTCTGCTCCAGCTGTCTTAGGACTCACACGTTTTATTCCCTGTCCTACTCGCCTCATACACATTGCTAGCAAGGATGGCTCAGAGTCTAACAGGTTATGGGCCCAGGAACAGACTGTATTTTGACGGTGATGAGCGCAAGTACGAGTTATGGGAAGTGAAGTTTTTGGGCTACATGCGGCTACAGAAATTGCATAATGTGATTGATCCTCCTGCATCAAGTACGACTGCTGCAGACGTTACCAAAAATGCCGAGGCATTTGCGGAGTTGATTCAGTTCCTGGATGACCGTAGTCTATCCCTTGTGATGCGTGATGCGAAGGACGATGGACGTGAGGCACTGAGGATTTTACGGGAACACTACTTATCGAAAGGTAAACCCAAGGTCATATCACTGTACACGGAGCTCACAACGTTGCTTAAGGGAGAAAACGAGAGTGTTACAGACTATGTGATTCGAGCCGAGACGGCGGCAACTGCACTTAAAACATCTGATGAAACTATTAGTGACAGCTTGTTGGTGGCAATGGTGCTTAAGGGTTTACCTACGGAATTCAAGCCATTTATGACTGTAATTACACAAAGAGAAAAGGCATTGACATTTGCTGAGTTCAAGGTGTCTCTCAGAAGTTTCGAGGAGACAGAGAAGTCGTGCGGCGACAAAAGTGACAGTGACAGAGTGATGAGGATAGAGTCTCGTAAATTCAGTGGTACGTGTTTCAAGTGCGGTCTTCAGGGTCACAAATCGGTCGACTGCCGTGTCTCTAGACCGAACCAGACTTTAAGAAGATGGTGTGAGAACTGCAGGAATAACTCCCACGATACGAAGTTTTGTTGGAAGAGTTCGGGGGGTAACAGTGGTAAAGACTCTGCCAGGAACGTAAAAGATTATAGTGATGATTATGACAGTCAGAGCCACAGTTTTGTGTTTAAAGTGGGGCTTCGGAGATCAGAGACTGAATCATGTGTTGTGGTTAACAAGTTAATGGTGGACTGTGGTGCAACTACTCATATAATCAATGATGACTCCAAATTTGTGTGTTTTGACAAGCAATTTGATCCTGAGAGACATTTTATTGAACTAGCTGATGGTAGTAGAACAAATAATCTGGTTAAAAAGAAAGGTGATGCCTGTGTTACCCTTGTAGACTCTTGTGGTAATGTTCATACAACAATTCTGGAAAATGCTCTCTATGTACCTTCCTTCAAGCAAGATATTTTCTCGGTTCAAGCTGCCACTGAGAAGGGTGCATCAATCGAGTTTAAACCAAATTCTGCAGAGTTAACATCTACAAACGGTACAAAGTTTGACATAGTTAAGCATGGTAGACTGTATTTCTTAAACAATACTGTGTGTTCAAATAGGGCGTCCTATACATTGAGACAGTGGCATGAAATTCTCGGTCATTGTAATGTGAGTGATATTTTGAAACTTGAAGGTGTAGTGAACGGGATGAAAATTAGTGACAAAAAGGACTTTGATTGTGGCATTTGTGTTAAAGGGAAAATGACTCAGTTTAGAAACAGACAAGCTGATGAGCGTTCAAAAGCTAAACTAGATATGGTACACTGTGACCTAGCTGGTCCCATTGATCCTGTTGCCAAGGACGGTTTTAAGTATGCACTCAGTTTTGTTGATGATTACTCCGGTCTTATCATGATATACTTCCTCAAATATAAGTGTGACACCTTACAGGCAACTAAGCATTTCATAGCAGACATTTCTCCCTATGGCTCAGTGAAATGTCTCAGAAGTGATGAAGGTACGGAATTTACTTCTAATGCATTCGCAGATTTACTCGTGGAAAATAAAATAAAGCATGAAATGTCTTCTCCCTACTCACCTCACCAAAATGGTACCGCTGAAAGAGGCTGGCGTACTCTTTTTGAAATGGCCAGATGTTTACTAATAGAGTCTGGTCTGCCAAAGTTTCTGTGGACGTATGCCGTTATGGCCTCTGCTTACATTAGAAACAGATGTTATAACCTTAGGATTAAGAAGACTCCATTCGAGGCTTTTGCAGGTAAAAAGCCAAATATTAGTAATATGCACATTTTTGGTTCTGTATGTTATGCCTATGTACAACAGAAGAAAAAACTTGATGCCAGAAGTGAGGATGGAATTTTTGTAGGCTATGATAAGTCTAGTCCAGCATACCTTGTATATTTTCCAAAGACTGGTACAGTAAGGAAAGTTGGATGTGTCAAATTTACCAGGCCTAGCGTAGATGTAAGTTCAGATGTAGCATGGGGTAGTGAATGTGACTGGACTACAACACGTAGTACTGACACTGAAGCTAGCCCAGAAGTTGGTAACCAAACAGAGGACAGTGTGTGTTTAAGGCGGTCAGAAAGAGTAAAACGTAAACCCATATATTTTGGTGACTGTATTGTTGGTGATGAAATGGATGAGGCTTTGGATAGTATTGTGAATTGTACTGTTGACTATTGCTATAAACTAGCCAGTGTACCTTATACATATCAAGATGCTATTGCATCTCCTGATTCTGATAAATGGCGAGAAGCTATGGAATTGGAAATGAAAGCTCTAAAGGATAATGAGACTTTTGAGCTTACTACTTTGCCTGAAGGTAGAAAAGCTGTGGGAAGTAGGTGGGTATATGACCTGAAGTTTAACCCTAACAATGAGACAAGGTACAAGGCTCGTTTTGTTGCTAAGGGTTACTCTCAGGAGGCAGGTATAGATTATCACGAAACATTTTCCCCAACTACTAGGATCACATCTGTAAGAACTTTAATGCAGTTGGCTGTACAACATGACCTGGTTGTTCATCAAATGGATGTAAAAACTGCCTACTTAAATGCACCTATTGATTGTGAAATTTATGTTGAACAACCCAAGGGTTTCTGTGTGGAGGGTAATGGTGGCGAGAAGTTGGTGTACAAATTAAAGAAATCCTTGTATGGTCTCAAACAAAGTGGTAGAAATTGGAGTTCACTGTTGCACTCATATTTGGTTGACCTAAGTTTAACTCAGTCATTTGCTGACCCATGTCTTTATACCAGAATTACTGATGATGAGGTAACCAATGTATTAGTTTGGGTTGATGACATAATAATTGCGGCCAGCAGTGATGCAAAATTGAAGAACATGAAGGAAAGTCTGGGTGATAAATTTAGGATGAAAGATCTAGGCAAAATTTCCTGGTATCTAGGTATACAGTTTGTGTGTGATGATAATGTAATTAAAATGAATCAAACTAAATATGTGGAAAAGATCCTTGAGAAATTTGGTATGCAACATTGTAAACCTGCCTATACTCCTTGTAACATGGATGTGAACAAAGTATGTATTAGTTCTAGTGAATCAAAACTGGCTGATATCAATATGTATAGAGGATTAGTTGGAAGTCTGATCTATGTAATGACATGTACTAGACCTGATTTGTGCTTTATTGTAACTAAATTGTCTCAGAATATGACTAATCCAACTACTTCTCATCTCACTATGGCCAAGCATGTATTAAGATATTTGAAAGGTACCATTGATCAATGTTTGACTTTTAAAAAGTTAGATGAGTCACTGAATTTGATTGGGTATTGTGATGCTGACTGGGCTAATGCACAAGATCGCAGAAGTATTACCGGGTATAGCTTCCAACTTTCCAGTGGGGGTCCATTAATCTCTTGGAAGACTAGAAAACAGAGAACAGTTGCTCTGTCTACTTGTGAAGCTGAGTATATGGCCTTGTCTGCCGCTACTCAAGAGGCAAAGTTTTTATTGCAATTACTGGAAGATATGACAGGAAGTACTTCGATAAACAGCTGTACTATACACTGTGATAACCAAGGTGCCATAAAATTAGTTGAAAACCCTGTCCAGCATCAGAGATCAAAGCACATAGATATTAGATACCATTTTATTAGGATAGAGGTTCAGAGAGGTGTAGTGCAACTTAACTATGTACCATCTGATCAAAATATTGCTGATATGTTCACTAAACCTGTACCTAAAGTAAAGCTTTGTGATTTCAGTAAAGTTATTATGGGTGTGTAGATAGTTAAAACAGGAGTGTGTATTGATTTAATGTGTGTTGTATTGTATATACCCATCATTAGTTTCAGTGGGGGTGTTGGGTCCGAAACATAATGATACGTTGGTGGGTTTATTCGGGGTTCAATTGAGTTACTCAGATGTTCGGGGTTTTGGGGTTTCACACTGTGTATTTTTAATCTGTGTCGAAGCCAATGAAATAAATAGCAGGTGTGGTACAAGTTAGTTCTGCTCCAGCTGTCTTAGGACTCACACGTTTTATTCCCTGTCCTACTCGCCTCATACACATTGCTAGCAAGGATGGCTCAGAGTCTAACATAAGTACTAACTTATATATGGCTGTGTACTATGAAGTGCTTGGCTTAACTTATATAGGTTCCTCTCTAAGCAAATTCCTCTTTTATAACTTGGCTTTATCCCGTTCATTTTAATAAGTTTTCATAATTATTTTCATAATAATTTTTTTTTTCTCTCGTTAATCAAAATGTATGTATTCTTTTTTTTTTTTTTTTCAGTGTATGTGTTTTCAAACGGGTATGTCCCAATCATGCCCTGCTAGATGGCGTAGTTGCAAGATGGTGAGGGCGTTTCCACCTTAGTACTGGGAGGAAGGCGGGCGTGTTTTGCTGTTCTGTTCCGTCAAATGCACAGCGTGCTTCTCCACTGTCGACAAGTTCTTTGTGAATTTAACTGTTGTATTTAAGTAACGAGTCTACAGCGATGCATGTACACATTTTAGATGATAGAAAAGGTGGATATTTATCATAAACAAGAAAAATAAATGCAGTCAGCTGTAGCTGAGTAATTAAACTAGGCTGATGATTCAAATCGTGACAGGAGAAGGTCAGGCCAGACAAATTTAAGTAAATATTAAATCTCTCTCTCTCTCTCTCTCTCTCTCTCTCTCTCTCTCTCTCTCTCCTGAAAGATTTTGGTGGTTTTAGAGTAACTTGTTAGCCGTTTCGGTAAATATTAAGTTTCTTATCCGTTTCAAGTTAGTGGACGAATGGGTTTTTAATTAATCCGTTTCGTTCGCATTTTTATTTTTTTAACCCCCACCCCGGAACTGCTGATTTGCATTATAAATGACAAATACACTTATTACAAAGCATGCCAAAATTGACCATATATATATATATATATATATATATATATATATATATATATATATATATATATATATATATATATATATATATATATATATATATATATATAAAATAATGATTTGCAGAAAGAATGAGTAATCAATGCCAAACATTCCTTATTCTGCACCCCCAAAAATAAATAAATAAATAAATAAAAGACACAATAATGTGTTGCTGTTCACAACTATGTACTTGGATCACTTGCTAATTGCTATGGTATGTTCCACTGGCCTCAAGCCATGAGACTGTTAGGTGCTAAACTAAATTTAACCCAGCCTAACCTAACTAAACCTAACCTAAAATAGCCACGGATAGTTCATAAAAAAAAACTTGCTGTCCTGATGGGGCAGCTTTTCTTTTGTTCTCACCTTCCCTTTGGCCTTCTCGCAAACCACAGTCACCATGGCACGGGACACTTATGGCAGAACATTGTTCACATAAAAAATTGGGGAATCTTAAGTATTTTCATGAAATCAGGCAATATCACATATAATGAGATATACGTCCAATGCACACAAGACATCTTCCTTAGACTGATTCAAATTCATATCTCCACAGATCCTTCATTCTTCAAGTGCAGTGAGTCCCAGCTTAGCTAATCTTTCCTCATAAGAACACTGTGCCAACAACATTAAGTCTAGTGATTCTTTGTTGTACCTGTTCCAGCTTCTTTATAGTCTCCACTTGCATGTGGTGATCATGTCTGACAATGCTCAAGGCATGACAGTGCTCAAGGCATGCCCTTATTATTGACTTGTATGTGGAGAGCAGCATATCTGCATCAAAACAGGTCATCATTTTCCCATGAGCCTTGTCATAATTTTTCTCATGAACCCCAGCACTGAGTTAGTTTTTGCTGCAGCCTTGGCTACCTGTCTAGAGGGCTTGAGGTCACTAATGATGATTTTTGCTGCAACCTTGGCTACCTGTCTAGAGGGCTTGAGGTTACTAATAATGATGATTCTGAGGTCTTCTGTTTTTTTTTTTTTTTTATTATTATTATTATGTAGGAGGTACGCTAGCCAAGGTCAACAAAAATCCAATAAAAAAAAAGCCCACAGAGATGCCAGTCCCAGAAAAGGGTCCAAAGCGGTAGTCAAAAATTGAAGGATAAGTGTCTTGAAACCTCCCTCTTGAAGGAATTCAAGTCATAGGAAGGTGGAAATACAGAAGCAGGCAGGGAGTTCCAGAGTTTACCAGAGAAAGAGATGAATGATTGAGAATACTGGTTAACTCTTGCATTAGAGAGGTGGACAGAATAGGGGTGAGAGAAAGAAGAAAGTCTTGTGCAGCAAGGCTGCAGGAGGAGGGGAGGCATGCAGTTAGCAAGATCAGAAGAGCAGTTAGCATGAAAATAGTGGTAGAAGACAGTTAGAGATGCAATATTGTGGCGATGAGAGATTGGCTGAAGACAGTCATTCAGTGCAGAGGAGTGTATGAGATGAAAAGCTTTTGATTCCACCCTGTCTAGAAGAGCGGTATGAGTGGAACCCCCCCAGACTTGTGAAGCATACTCCATACATGGATGGATAAGGCCCTTGTACAGAGTTAGCAGCTGGGGGGGTAAGAAAAACTGGCTGAGACATCTCAGAATGCCTAACTTCATAGAAGCTGATTTAGCTAGAGATGAGATATGAAGTTTCCAGTTCAGTTTGTAAGTAAAGGACAGACCAAGGATGTTCAGTGTAGAAGAGGGGGACAGTTGAGTGTCATTGAAGAAGAGGGGATACTTGTCTGGAAGGTTGCGTTGAGTTGATAGATGGAGGAATTGAGTTTTTGGGGTACTGAACAATACTAAGTTTGCTCTGCCCCAATCAGAAATTTTAGAAAGATAAGAAATCAGGCATTCTGTGGCTTCTCTGCATGAAATGTTTACTACCTTAAGGGTTGGACATCTACAAAAAGACGTGGAAAAGTGCAGTGTGGTATCATCAGCGTAGGAGAGAATAGGACAAGAAGTTTGGTTTAGAAGGTCATTGATGAATAATAAGAAGAGAGTGGGTGACAGGACAGGACCCTGAGGAACACCACTGTTAATAGATTTATGAGAAGAACAGTGACCGTCTACCACAGCAGCAAGATGAAGTTACAGAGACAAGGATAGAAGCCTTAAGAGGGTAGTTTGAAAATCAAAGCTTTGTGCCAGACTCTATCAAAAGCTTCCGATATATCCAGGGCAACACTGAAAGTTTCACCAAAATCTCTAAAAGAGGATGATCAAGACTCAGTAAGGAAAGCCAAAAGATCACCAGTACAGTGGCCATGACAAAACCCATACTGGTGATCAAATGGAAGATTGTGAAGTGATAGATGTTTAAGAATCTTCCTGTTGAGGATAGACCAAAAAACTTAAGATAGGCAGGAAATTAAAGCAACAGGACAGTAGTTTGAGGGATTAGAATGGTCACCCTTTTTAGGAACAGGCTGAATGTAGGCAAGCTTCCAGCAAGAAGTAAAGGTATATGTTGACAAACAGAACTGAAAGAGTTTGACTAGGCAAGGTGCAAGCATGGGGGCACAGTTTTGGAGAACAATGAGAACAATAGGAGGGACCCCATCAGGTCCATAAGTCTTCCAAGGGTTTAGGCCAGCAAGGGCATGGAAAACATCATTGCGAAGAATTTTAATTGGTAGCATGAAGTAGTCAGAGGGTAGAGGAGAGGGAGGAACAAGCCCAGAATCCTCCAAAGTAGAGTTTTTAGCAAAGGGTTGAGTGAAGAGTTCAGCTTTAAAAATAGATGTGATAGCAGTTGTGCCATCTGGTTGAAATAAAGGAGGGAAAGAAGAAGAAGGAAAGTTATTGGAGATATTTTTGGCTAGATGCCAGAAGTCATGAGGGGAGTTAGATCTTGAAAGATTTTGACACTTTCCGTTAATGAAGGAGTTTTTGGCTATTTGGAGAACAGACTTAGCCTGGTTCCAGGTAGAAATATAATGTGCATGAGATTCTGGTGATGTAAGGCTTAAGTACCTTTTGTGGCCACCTCTCTATTATGTATAGCACAAGAACATGCTGTGTTAAACCAAGGTTTGGAAGGTTTAGGTCAAGAAAAAGAGTGAGGAATGTATGCCCCCATGCCAGACACTGTCACCTCTGTTATGCACTCGGCACAGACAGGTCTGTGACACAGAAGCAGTAGTCATTCCAAAGATAATCAGCAAAATACCTCCTCAGGTCCCCCTAACTAGCAGAGGCAAAACGCCAGAGGCACCTTCGCTTAGGGGGATCCTGAGGAGGGATTGGAGCAATAGGACAAGATACAGATATGAGATTATGACCGGAGGAGCCCAACAGAGAAGAAAGGGTGACAGCATAAGCAGAAGGATTAGAGGTCAGGAAAAGGTCAAGAATGTTGGGTGTATCTCCAAGAAGGTCAGAAATATGAGTAGGGTGTTGCACCAATTGTTCTAGGTCATGGAGGATAGCAAAGTTGAAGGCTAGCTCACCAGGATGGTCAGTGAAGGGAGAGGAAAGCCAAAGCTGATGGTGAACATTGAAGTCTCCAAGAATGGAGATCTCTTCAAAAGGGAAGACAGTCAGAATGTGCTCCACTTTGGAAGTTAAGTAGTCAAAGAATTTCATATAGTCAGAGGAGTAAGGTGAGAGGTATAGAGCAATGATAAATTTAGTTTGAGAATGACTCTAGTCATAGCCAGATGGTGGAAAACTCAGAAGATTAAAGAGCGTGGGCATGAGAGCAAGTTAAGTCGTTGTGCACATAAACACAACGTCCCACTTTGGATTGAAAATGAGGTAGGAGGGAACAGAAAAGGGGCTACTGTCAGTTGTTTCAGGCACCTGAGTTTCAGTGAGGAAAAGAAGATGAGGTTTAGAAGAGGAGAGGTGGTGTTCTACAGATTGAAAATTAGATCTTAGACTGCAAATGTTGCAGAAGTTAATGAAGAAAAAGTTGAGGGGGATGTCAAGACACTTAGGGTCGTTGTCAGAAGGGCAGTCCGACCTGAGGACATTTGTGGTCCCCTCCTCAGATGGGGACTCCGAGGCTGGTGTAGGAGTCACCATGATAATTTTGAAATTTTGAGTGAAGGGTGTATGTGTTATTAGGTGCTTGTAGTTTTGTGTGGAGGAAGAGAGTTGTTTTCAGAGGGCAGGCTGTGACTGCCCCCTTGTGTTGTGAGACACAAAGGGAAGCATTCAGTGAGGTCACAGCTGGGTTAAATGATAAGTTCACAGCACCCTCTGATCCAGTGCTTTAGACCTCACTGGGAGTAATTACCATTTTGACAGGTGCCTACTGCCTCCTCCTCCTCCTTCTGTTAGACCTAAATAATACTCACAACTTGGGTTGTTTCTTTCAATGTAGATGATTCTTCCAATGTAGATGATCTCGCACTTTTCTTTGCTGTACTGGAGCAGCCTCTTCTGGCTCCATTTTTTCAGTATATTTAAGTCTGTTGTAAGGTCATGCCATTTTTTGCAGTTCTTATCTGTTGGTAGATTTTGTCATCAGTGAAGTCTTCTATTTGCTTGGATGTTGTCTAGCAGGTCATTAATGAAGACTAGGAACAGTATTGGGCCCAATACACTTCTTTGTGGGATGCCACTCCATATCCATAACCATTCTGAGTAGTTGCCCTTGATACTGACTTTGTTTCTCAGAAAGCACTGTATCCACTTGTTTACCACTTCTCTCAGTCCAGAAGCTTGTAATTTCACTAGTAATCAGCTGTGAGGAACAGTATCAAATGCCTTTCAGCAATCAAGATGTACAACATTAACATTGTCTCCATCATCCATCACTTTCTCTGTCTTCTAGGTACTCCAGCAACTGTGTCAGGCAAGATTTTCCAGCCTAAATCTGTGTTGATAGTTCTTGAGCAATTGGTCTACTATGTCTTCTCTCAATAACTTTTCCATTATCATATAGGTCGGTAATTCAGGGAGTTGGTCCTGCCCTCTTTCTTGAAAATAGGGCATACACTGGATTTGGTCCAGTCTTCTGGTAGTTTCTCAGAGCAAATCAAAGCCCTATACATCATCCAAAGCAGATGTGCCAGCACAGTTGCACATTTCATGAGCACTGTGGGATGGATTCCATCAGGTCCAGTTGTCATTTCTGCCCTAAGGCTTCCGATCATATTTTTTCTTATCTTTGCTGGTGAAACTGTATTTTTGTAGACCTCCCTGAATGTTGCTTTTAAGTACTGGGACTGAAGTATTATTTTCACTTTCCTTGCTGAAAACTTTCTGAAATTCCTTGTTAAGAATAGAACAGGTTTCAGATATAGTAGAGGTTAGGGATCCATCAGGACACTTGAGCTTCATTACTTCTTCCTTGATCTTAGTTTTTGTTTCTGGCACATGTATAGAAAGCCTGGCATTTGTTTTCACCTTGGTTGACCGTGTCTTCTCAAAACTTTATTTTACCTCTCTTACTGCTAGTGTTGCCTTATTTATCTTCCTACAGTATATACTATATTTGGCATTTGACCTTTACTGGTTGTATCTCTTTCAGGCTTCTTCCCCACCTTAAGTTGCTCATGACCCTCCCAGTCATCCATTTGGGTTTAGGTTTTGTTCCATTTAAAGAGGATTACTGGAGTGGGACATATTTCTATCACTGCTTTGTACAGTTGTAGAAATACTTGCCATTTGTCTTCAACACTTACCTTTAAACTCCTTCCCAATCAACATCTCTTGGTACTGAATTGGAAGTAATCTGGTATTGTTTACACCAGGTGACAATGTTGACACACTATGGTCACTATTTCCAATTGGGGCCTTGTACACCAGGTTGTCTATTTCTGGTATTCCTTTGGTAAAAATGACATCCAGCAATTCAACATCACTTCCTCTTGCTTGGGTGAACTCTGACATCCTGATGCAGAAAAGCATTATAAAACCTGGGCTGTTCACTCTCTTCACCTTCCTTAAAGTTGAAATCTCCACAGACTTGTACTTGGTTGACATTTGCACCTCCTGTTGCTAAAAGTATCTGCCTGATGCTCCCATTATACTTACATGTGACACTGAGTGGTCTGTAGCAGCATCCTAGAGTATTCTACTCTGCTCAATTTTTATTATGCATGCAACTGTTTCATTGTTTTTAAAGGCTTCATTTGTCCATTCTGAGGAAGGAATGTTTTTTTGTATAAGTATTGCTACACTACCACCACACCCAGTTTCTTCTCTCCTTTCTATATATTGTATATGAGTGACAGTCAAACCACTGGGCAGACGAATCCTGTGGTCTTAACATAATTTGTTATAAAAAATTATTTGTGGCCTTCTCATTATTTTTTGTGGCTTCTCATTATTTACAATCACAACTAACTGATCACTTTTACAGGCAATATTAATATCATCCACATTTGTGCATATACACTTAAGACCCTTGTCTAACTTCACTGTTGGCCTGCCAGAGTTCCTGACTGGTTCATCACTATTTCACCCTTGTCCATTTAGTCTACAGGTGCTACATTTCCCTCATGTGGATTAATCTATGATGTGGTCAGGATCCCTGGTTGAATTTCTTGTGTTGTCCATCTGCTGGTATGCCCTGAGACCTATTTGTTTCAGTTTCCCTCGGAATATTATCCACTTTTTCCCCTGGTGCCAGTTTCACACAGATTCTTGTTCCTTTCATCAGGCTCTTTAGATAGTTTTGTGTGGTCTTGTCTTGTATTTAAGAGTATGATCTGTCATTATTTGTACTTCCAATTCATCCTTACCATTTTTGCTCACTGCCTTATGTTTTTTGCAGTACCTTCTACTTCAAATTTTTATTCCCCCAAGACCACTTCGACAAAATCCTGGTTTCCTGCAACATGCATCCAGGGAGTTCTAACTCTATGGTGGGTTTAGTCATGTCAGTAACCTACCATATTTGATGGCTTATAAGATGCATCTTTTTTCTGAAAAAGAAAAAAAGGAAAGAAAAAAAAAAGTCAAAATGAGCCTGCGCCTTATAAGGCTAAGGTTCAGCTTTGGAGCAGTGGCTTGTGGTAAGTCTATAGCAGCATCCCATCCTGGACTGCCTGTCAAGTGATGTTAGAGACCATGGAGCATCATCAGTGGCCCTTAAACCAAACCACAAATATCTTCGCCGCACATGTAAACAAAATGATGGTCACTTCTACACCACAAAAGCTTTTTTATTTTTATTTATTGATTTTTTTATTTATTTATTGATTTTTTTTTGCAAGGTAAGTGTTTTTTTTTTTTTATGTAGGAAGGATACTGGCCAAGGGCAACAAAAATCTAATAAAAAAAAATGCCCACTGAAATGCCAGTCCCATAAAAGGGTCAAAGCAGTGGTCAAAAATTGGTGGATAAGTGTCTTGAAACCTCCCTCTTGAAGGAATTCAAGTCATAGGAAGGTGGAAATACAGAAGCAGGCAGGGAGTTCCAGAGTTTACCAGAGAAAGGGATGAATGATTGAGAATACTGGTTAACTCTTGCGTTAGAGAAGTGGACAGAATAGGGGTGAGAGAAAGAAGAAAGTCTTGTACAGCGAGTCCGCGGAAGGAGGGGAGGCATGCAGTTAGCAAGATCAGAAGAGCAGTTGGCATGAAAATAGCGGTAGAAGACAGCTAGATATGCAACATTGCGGTGGTGAGAGAGGGGCTGAAGACAGTCAGTTATAGGAGAGGAGTTGATGAGACGAAAAGCTTTTGATTCCACCCTGTCTAGAAGAGCAGTATGAGTGGAACCCCCCCAGACATGTGAAGCATACTCCATACATGGACGGATAAGGCCCTTGTACAGAGTTAGCAGCTGGGGGGGGGGGTGAGAAAAATTGGCGGAGACGTCTCAGAACACCTAACTTCATATAAGCTGTTTTAGCTAGAGATGAGATGTGAAGTTTCCAGTTCAGATTATAAGTAAAGGACAGACTGAGGATGTTCAGTGTAGAAGAGGGGGACAGTTGAGTGTCATTGAAGAAGAGGGGATAGTTGTCTGGAAGGTTGTGTCGAGTTGATAGATGGAGGAATTGAGTTTTTGAGGCATTGAACAATACCAAGTTTGCTCTGCCCCAATCAGAAATTTTAGAAAGATCAAAAGTCAGGCGTTCTGTGGCTTCCCTGCGTGATATATTTACCTCCTGAAGGGTTGGACGTCTATGAAAAGACGTGGAAAAGTGCAGGGTGGTATCATCAGCAAAGGAGTGGATAGGACAAGAAGTTTGGTTAAGAAGATCATTAATGAATAATAAGAAGAGAGTGGGTGACAGGACAGAACCCTGAGGAACACCACTGTTAATAGATTTAGGAGAAGAACAGTGACCGTCTTCCACAGCAGCAATAGAACGGTCAGAAAGGAAACTTGAGATGAAGTTACAGAGAGAAGGATAGAAACCGTAGGAGGGTAGTTTGGAAATCAAAGCTTTGTGCCAGACTCTATCAAAGGCTTTTGATATGTCCAAGGCAACAGCAAAAGTTTCACCAAAGTCTCTAAAAGAGGATGACCAAGACTCAGTAAGGAAAGCCAGAAGATCACCAGTAGAGCAGCCTTGACAGAACCCATACTGGCGATCAGATAGAAGGTTGTGAAGTGATAGATGTTTAAGAATCTTCCTGTTGAGGATAGTTTCAAAAACTTTAGATAAGCAGGAAATTAAAGCAATAGGACGGTAGTTTGAGGGATTAGAGTGGTCACCCTTTTTAGGAACAGGTTGAATGTAGGCAAACTTCCAGCAAGAAGGAAAGGTAGATGTTGACAGACAAAGCTGAAAGAGTTTGACTAGGCAAGGTGCAAGCACGGAGGCACAGTTTCGGAGAACAATAGGAAGGACCCCATCAGGTCCATAAGCCTTCCGAGGGTTTAGGCCAGCGAGGGCATGGAAAACATCATTGCGAAGAATTTTAATACGTGGCATGAAGTAGTCAGAGGGTGGAGGAGAGGGAGGAACAAGCCTAGAATCGTCCAAGGTAGAGTTTTTAGCAAAGGTTTGAGCAAAGAGTTCAGCTTTAGAAATAGATGTGATAGCAGTGGTGCCATCTGGTTGAAGTAGAGGAGGGAAAGAAGAAGAAGCAAAGTTATTGGAGATATTTTTGGCTAGATGCCAGAAATCACGAGGGGAGTTAGATCTTGAAAGGTTTTGACATTTTCTGTTAATGAAGGAGTTTTTGGCTATTTGGAGAACAGACTTGGCATGGTTCCGGGCAGAAATATAAAGTGCATGAGATTCTGGTGATGGAAGGGTTAAGTACCTTTTGTGGGCCACCTCTTTATCATGTATAGCACGAGAACAAGCTGTGTTAAACCAAGGTTTAGAAGGTTTAGGATGAGAAAAAGAGTGAGGAATGTACGCCTCCATGCCAGACACTATCACCTCTGTTATGCGCTCAGCACACAAAGACAAGTCTCTGACACGGAAGCAGTAGTCATTCCAAGGAAAATCGGCAAAATACCTCCTCAGGTCCCCCCAACTAGCAGAGGCAAAACGCCAGAGGCACCTTCGCTTAAGGGGATCCTGAGGAGGGATTGGATTGATAGGACAAGATAAAGATATGAGATTGTGATCGGAGGAGCCCAACGGAGAAGAAAGGGTGACAGCATAAGCAGAAGGATTAGAGGTCAGGAAAAGATCAAGAATGTTGGGCGTATCTCCAAGACGGTCAGGAATACGAGTAGGGTGTTGCACCAATTGCTCTAGGTCATGGTGGATAGCAAAGTTGTAGGCTATTTCACCAGGATGGTCAGTGAAGGGAGAGGAAAGCCAAAGCTGGTGGTGAACATTGAAGTCTCCAAGAATGGAGATCTCTGCAAAAGGGAAGAGGGTCAGAATGTGCTCCACTTTGGAAGTTAAGTAGTCAAAGAATTTCTTATAGTCAGAGGAGTTAGGAGAGAGGTATACAGCACAGATAAATTTAGTATGAGAATGACTCTGTAGTCGTAGCCAGATGGTGGAAAACTCGGAAGATTCAAGAGCGTGGGCACGAGAGCAGGTTAAGTCATTGCACACATAAACGCAGCATCCAGCTTTGGATCGAAAATGAGGATAGAGAAAGTAGGAGGAAACAGAAAAGGGGCTACTGTCAGTTGCCTCAGACACCTGAGTTTCAGTGAGGAAAAGAAGATGAGGTTTAGAAGAGGAGAGGTGGTGTTCTACAGATTAAAAATTAGATCTTAGACTGCGAATGTTGCAGAAGTTAATGAAGAAAAAGTTGAGGGGGGTGTCAAGACACTTAGGGTCATCGACGGAAAGGCAGTCCGACCTGGGGACATTTATGGTCCCCTCCCCAGATGGGGACTCCGAGGCTGGTGTAGGAGTCGCCATGATTTTAAAATTTTTGAGTGAAGGGTGTGTGTGTTATTAGGTGCTTGTAGTTTTGTGTGGAGGTAGAGAGTTGTCTTTAGAGGGCAGGCTGTGACTGCCCCCTTGTGTTGTGAGACACAAAGGGAAACGTTCAGTGAGGTCACAGCTGGGTTTAATGATAAGTTCACAGCATCCCCTGAACAGTGCTTTAGACCTCACTGGGAGTAATTATCGTTTCGGCAGGTGTCTACTGCCTCCTCCTTGATAACAGGTCATACCAGTAATTCACATAAAGTAACACCACTCAGGAAAAAATTGAGTGATAACGCTTGCATTGCATTTACCAACACAAACTCATGGTTGGTTACACACCAGACCTGTAATTTCACAAGATTCAGTGTGTTCCTTAGAATGATGTCATTATTCCTTAAGGTAAGACATGAATAGAACAAATTTATTTTCACGGATTTTAATTTGAATAAAAAAACTTCCATTGTACTATATTTCATGATGAATAGAACAAATTTATTTTCACACTTTACTTTGTTTTAGAAATGTACTGAATATTTCAAATAAAATATGTTGTAGAGAATAAGGTAAATCTATTTTCACACATCCTTATGCTTTGAAAATGTACTAAAATGTTACAACTAAAGTTACATGTGGAATGATGATAAAAAGATATGTATAAACTTTATTAGCCCTCTCTGGGCTCTGACAATGTCACTGCCTATGCCATATTTGTTTGCATCTCACAGCAGTATTGGTTTAAGGACCAGTGTTGGTAGGTCCTAGCAAATATTAAAGTTTTTAAATGTAAAGTATTGCAATGTAATAAGGATCTGAATACATGTGAGAGGGTTTCAAATGTCAGGTGAAACCCTTCACTTCATTTACAGAGCTTAAACCTGTTTATTTATTTATTTTATTTATTTTTTATTTAATTAATTTTTATTTATTTATTTGTTTATTTATCTATTTTTATTTTTATTTTTTCTCAGTGCCTGCCTAAACTGAGGTGCATCTTCTTGTATGTTCCTGGTTCCTCATTACCTAGATCTTTCATGCTATCTTTCACTTTCTGAGCATCTTCATTTTTTCTTTTCAGTAGAATCAGCTCTGCAGTAAAAAGGCAGAATGCATTAACTCCAAAATTCTTGTTTTGAGAAAATCAGTGTTAAAAGTTTGAATGCTCAGTATTTTATTGTTATTTACATTTGATTCTTAAAATATTGGATACCTGTAGATTGACAACTACTCCTGCAGTAAGGGATTTTATTCTCTGAAAAGTCAAGTATCCAAAATTATTGTTCACAGGAGAGTAAGTACCTCTTTGTGTGGACATAATGCGTTCTGCTGTGTAATAATCTGCTGCTAAAATTTGGGCTTAAACAGGCAAAATGCATTTTTGCCACATTTTGATGGCAGAAAGCATTACCTCCACTGTTTAGAGGTAGGATAATTGAAATTAATCAATACTAATAAGTTTTTATTCCTTTTGCTCAATACAGAATGTTTGTATGTTGGGTAAAAAGGTAATAGAAAACTTTCACAATATATTTCTGAAATTAAGCTTTTTTTTTCTCTCTCTCTAAGAAAGACAAAAACACCAATTATAATGAATATACGTATCTTATTCATTTCCAAAGATTAGCACGAAAGATTAATGGTACCACAGAAAAAAGAAAAAACATGCAAATTTACTGCTGTAATTGTAAATTAACATCCACTTTACTTAGCAGACATTAATTCTATGCCTCAAAAAAAAAAAAAAAATAGTATTCTATTTTAGTATATTTATTTTGCTCAAAACAAAAGGTTAGTAAGGTGGGTAAGAAAACAATAGACACAACTTTCACAACCTAATTCTGAAATTGAGCTTTGCTGGTTTGTTTCTAAGAAAATAATATAATGTACTAATGAATCCATCTAATTCAGGTTGGGCAGATCAACACAAAAAAATTAGCTGCAAAATATAAATAAAAATATGCAAGCTAATTACTATAACTATATTAACATCCAGTTTCCTTAGCAGACGTAATTCTGTACCTCAACAAAAAGTAGTTTAGCATTCTGGATTCACATCTAGAATTCACATTGAATCAACATAATTTGTCAAAAGATCTTTGCTGTTGGAGTTTTCCGGCATGTTCATCCATAACTATCGTCTACTTTGGGGCATTTTACTTGCTAGTTTCTCAATTATATTTTTCTTCTTTGTTGAAGATACACCCCTGGGAGAATTTTCTTGAGGAGTCATAAGGAGTTCAGTTGATATGTTCACAGTTTTCTTGACAAATTTACATAACTTGTACTCCTCTTTGAAAGATGTTTTGTAATAAAATCCAACTGTTCCTTTCTCAAACTTAACATCTATTAGAGACTCCAGGTATGGCAAAGTATCCAGTCCCTTTTGTGATCTTGTTTTTCTTTGAGCATTGATTTGTGGAATTTTGAAAAAATGTTCCTTCTTAATATCAAGAACCTGCAGTCGTTTGACAGTGGATTTAATTACATCTTCTAAGTCTTCCAGATCATAAATGTCTCCTTTTCTCTTCATGATCCATTCAATATGGCCATGTATGCCATCAGCAGCCATGAAAGTATGGCCTGCAGTCAAATACTTAAAACTGATGCTATTGACTTGACTTTGAGAATTTACTAAGATTACCATGGCATTATATAGACACCAGTTTTTGTTCTGTGCTGCACAGTTGTCTGCCCAGAACACAGTCACTTCCATCTCTTTCCTTTTTTATAAGTGATAGATATGCATTAGCCACATGTTCTTTATTTCTTCCTGCAATCGACTCATCCCACAGCAGGGCATAATGTTTGTCTCTTGCTGTAGAAATCTTTCCTTTCATCCCACAGCAGGGCATAGTGTTTGTCTCTTGCTGTGGAAATCTTTCCTTTGTCCACTTCTTTCTCCTTCGTGGAGGCAAATGTTTCATTAAAGAACAAAGAGTCGAGGAGTAAAGATGCAACTCTTCAGGTTTCTTATCATGGGCAACAGTAGGACTTTTTGCATGTCCACAGCATAAACTCTGCTATTAGAGTTCCAGGCTTTTGATTTATCTTCATTGTCACACCTTAGTAATGTATTTTTCTTGAGAAGTGGATACAGATTCTGTAATTTCATCTTGTAGGTTTCTGTATGCAGCACATGTGTCACAGATGTCTTCCTTAGGCTCTCCAAATCCAATCAAAAATTCCATTCCTGCATATCAAAAATATGTAAAATTTAGTTTCTTACCGAATAAATATTATTATTATTTTAGTATTAATTTCAGGCAGAATGCATTATGTCCATGCTGGAAAGGAGTTAATACTTTCTGCCATATGTACACAATCACAATACATTTTGCCTTCTAATACTGTAGAAAACCTATGGAGTTAATGCGATTTGCAATTTTTACACCTCGTTTCAGAAGCAACACAGACTTAACACACCAAAATAATGAGATCCACCTTTTTCTGCTGATTCCATAGATACCAAAATCACGAAAATCTAATTTTTGGAGTTAATGCGTTCTGCCTTCTAACTGCAGAGCTGCCTTGGCTTCTAGTCCCGTGATTATGATGATTGACTTTCTGTAGGCCTTGAAGTTCTTCATCAACTTTATTGTACTCATTTATCTGCTCCCACACTGCCTCATTAAACTCCATACTGGTTTTTAAGTTTGTCTTTTCCTTAACTACTTCCATCCTTGTATTCATGATTTTCATCTGTTGCTCTGTTTTAGCTAATTTATTACCCATTTCCTTCAGAAAATCCTTTGCTTTTGCTTTAAAAGACTTGGAATATCCCCTGAGCAACATTTTCATATAAATGGTTTTTGTTTTACAAGGTAAACTAGCACTTTCTTTGACATTTCTGTGCACTCACTGTGAATTTTATCCAATCAAAGGGATCAGATTTCCCAAATGAAAGATTATGTGCAACCTCTGATTCCACTTGGATATTGATAATCCTCATCATCAGTAGTACTGGTGTCTGTATCTTGATAGCAATCTTCGCAGGTCTTCCAGATGGTGTGAAATTGATAGAGCTCTTGCTGTTTGCTGGCCTGTTTTGTTGTGATGACAGATTGGTATACTCTTCCATCTTGGCTATGTGGTATTGGCCAAATTATTATTATTATTATTATTATTATTATTATTATTATTATTATTACTATTATTATTATTATTATTATTATTTATTTATTTATTTATTTACTTATTTATTATCATTTTTATTTATTTTTTTATTGGCTTGTGGTGTTGTCTTCATTCAAAGGAACCAACACATGGCATATTAGACATATTAGACACACCTTTACATAAGGCACACCCCTATTTTACAAGAATGTTTTGTGGAAAAATATTTTGTTTCATCATAAATTTATTGAAAAAAAATTATACGGTGTATTTTCCTAGTTGTGGTTTATGGGAAGGGAGTAATCTCGTAGTATTCCGTCTCTGTAACTATCTAGTTTGGTCTTAAAAGCATGGTCAGTTATGGCATTGACAACGTCTTCACTGAGTTCATTCCATTTGTTCACACTTCTGTGAGGAAAACTATACTTCTTGATGTCTCTTCTACAATTAACTTTCTTCAACTTCTTACTGTGTCCCCTTGTACTCTGTGTGTCAAAAGTTATAAAACATTCTTTGTCCACATTTTCCATACCATTTATCTTTCTATAGATGTTTATTAAATCCCTTCTATTATTTTCAGGGGTAGGAATTTCCATCATTCTTAATCTCTCTTCTTAGGTCGACTTACTCAACTCCAGAACCATCTTTGTACTCTTTCTAATTTTTTTTAGTATCCCTCTTTGTATGAGGAGACCACACCACTGCCGCATAATTGTGTGTGTGTGTGCTTTTTTATATGAAGGCCACTTCCAAAGGGCAACAACATTTTTTTATAAAAAGAAAGGTCCAATTAATGCCAGTTCCTATAGAGATGTCAGATAGAATTATGAAAAAAAAAAAAAGTGATAAGTGTCTTGAAATCTCCCTCTTGAAAGAGTTCAAGTCATAGGAAGGAGGAAATACAGGAGCAGGTACGGAGTCCCAGAGTTTACCAGAGAAAGGGATGAATGATTGAGAGTACTAGTTAACTGTTGCATTAGAGAGGTGGACAGAATAGGGATGAAAGAAAAAAGAGTTGGGGCACAGGAGGAGGGGAGTCATGCAGTTAGCAAGATCAAAAGAGTAGTTAGCATGAAAATACTGGAAGATAGCATGATAGCATTGTGGCAATGAGAAAGAGGCTGAAGACAGTCAGGTAGAGGAGAGGAGTTGATAAAATGAAAAGATTTTGATTCCACCCTATCCAAAAGAGCTGTATGAGTGGAACCCCCTGCCCTATACACATGAAGCAAACTTCATACATGGAGAGATAAGGTCCCTGTACATGGTTAGCAGTTGGGGGGGGTGAGAAAAATTGGTGACACAGCGACACAGAATGCCTAACTTCATAGAAGTTGTTTTAGCTTGAGATAAGATGTGAAGTTTCCACTTTAGATTATAAGTGAAGGACAGACTGAGGATGTTCAGTGTAGAAGAGGGGGGGACAGTTGAGTGCCATTGAAGAATTTCTCATTCTCTAACTTCCACATAAGACTTTTGTGGGGAACTTTATCAAATGCTTTTTTGAGATCCATGTATCAACCCATCAGTCCCTCTCTTGCATTCCATCTGTTACTCTTGTATAAAAGTTCAGTTAATTTGTGAGACAGGATCTCCCTTTCCTTAATCCAAATTGCATTTATGTAATTACCTTTCATATTCTAAATATTGCAACCATTTATCTTTATTATTTCACAAAGCTTGCTTACAATACTTGTTAGTGACACTGGTCTATAATTTAATGGTTACATTTTATTTCCCGCTTTGTACATTGGGACTATATTAGCTTCTTTCCATTCCCTTGGTACTTTTCCTTCTTTCAACTAGCTGGTGGTATATTCCATATGGGTTCCTTCATTTGGTTTCTGCATTCTTTTAATATCCATCTATTTACTTGATCTGGTCCCATAGCTTTTCTAACATCCAGCTCTTCCAGCAGTTTCTTGATTTCTTGTCTCTTTACTTGTATCTCCTGTATTTCCTCATTCTGTGATACCACTTTCAGTGCCACAAAATTGGTTTCCTTTGTAAACACAGATTGAAAACTCTCATTCATTAGTTCCTCATCTTAGTAGTTCCATAAATTCTTCCTTCCCTTTTTAACTTGTTTGTCATCCCTGTTTCATTTTTCCATTTATGTATCTGTAGTAGAGTTTGGGCTCTTCCTTGCATTTTCTTACTGTCACTTTAAAAATTTCTTTCTTCTCTTATTATTATACCATATTCATTCCTTGCCTATCTGTATTCTTCCCTAGTGTTTCTATTCAGTTTACTCATCATTTTCCTCATGACTTGTCTTTTTTCTTTTTTGCTTCTACACACCTGGCATTATACCATTCATGCTTCCCAATTTTCACTTTATAACTTAGTACACTGTTGCACCTCCCTCTCTATTCTTGCTCAAAAATATCTCATATTTTTCTTGCTTTACTTTACCTTAAAATAGCTCTTTTCATTTAATTTTTTCCATAAAATTTGTTAAGCTCTGCAAAATTTGTCTTAGCATAGTTCTGTCTTCCATTTCAAATTTACTCATTCCTGTGCAACACTGTTTCCTCCTGTAGTATTATTTCTATTGCCACTTGATCACTTCTTCCCATTGGATTCAGACAATGTATACTTTGTCTATTTTCTGGGATTTTCATAAACATTAGTCCAACTGTGATGGTTCTTCTCTGCATCTTGTAGGTTTGTTCACCCACTGTCTCATTGTATTCACCACCAATTTTTTTTTTTTTTTATTAATTTATTTTAATTTAATTTTTATTTTTTTTATTTTTTTTTTATTTCATTTATTTTATTTATTTATTTATTTGTTTATTTATTTTATTTATTTATTTATTTATTTATATATTTATTTTTATTTCTTTATTTTTTTTATCAATTTATTTTTTTTTATTTGTTTGTATTTACCTAGTTGTGAAATACAGGACAAGAGCCACACTAGGCTCGTGCCATCCCGTCTCCATATCAACTTTTATCTAGATTTTCTTTAAATTTATGAATTGTCTTCACATACACAGTCTAATCCTTAAGTTCATTCCACACTGTTATACTTCTGTGGGGGAAGCTATGTTTCTTGATGTCTCTTCTGCAAACACTCCTTCTCAATCTCCCTCCATGTCCTCTTGTGTTTCTTGTATCTTATATCAAGAGGTCTTCTCTGTCCAACTTTTCCATTCCTTTCAATATTCTATATATTGCTATCAAATCACTTATTTTCCTCCTTTTTTCTAGTGTAGTCAGGTCCAATCTCTTCAACCTTTCCTCATAACTATACTCTCTTAAGCTTGCAGGGATTTTAGTTGCAGCTCTCTGGATTCTTTCTAACTTTCTTGTATCCTTTTTCAAACTTGGCGACCACACTAATGCTGCGTACTCCAATCTCAGACATATTATCGTTGTTATCAGTTTTTTTATCATATCTTCATCAATATAGGAGAATGCTATCTTGATTCCCCAGCAGAATATCTTGATATTCCTCAGCAGAATATATGCTTCTCTTATAATATTGTTTATGTGCTTCCCAAATGATAAATTATCAGTAATAATTACTCCTAGGTCTTTTTCTTCTGATCTTATAGAGATTTCCTCATTCCCTAAGTAATAGTTGCCAACTGGTCTTTTCACACTTTTTCCAAACCTCATCATACTACATTTTTAGCATTAAACTCCATATTCCACCTCAATGACCATTCATTAATCTTAATTAAATCCTGATTTAAAGCATTGCAATCCTCTTCATTTGTTACTTTCCTCATAATCTTAGTGTCATCAGTGAAAAGGTTCATGTAACTTTCTACACCTTCTGTTATATCATTTACATAAATTGTGAACATAATAGGTGCAAATACCGGACCTTGTGGGACTCCACTTATTACCGTTCTCCAGTTCGATCTGCTGCCTTTTAATTACTGTCCTCATTTCTCTGTTTGTCAAAAAGTCAGTCATCCACTTTAACAGTGATCCACCGAGTCCTCCAATCTTTTCCAATTTCCATATTAGTCTTCTGTGTGGAACTTTATTGAATGCTCTTCTCAGATCTAAGTATATGCAGTCAGCCCATCCATCTCTCTCTCTCTTGCACTATATCTATTACTCTTGAGTAGAAACATATCAAATTCGTAACACAAGATCCTTTTCTGAAACCAAACTGTTTCTCTGTTACCACCTTGTTGTCTACTAGGTATTTCACCCATCTGTTCTTGATAATCTTTTCACAGATCTTTCCCACCACACTTGTGAGCGATAATTTAATGGATCTTCTTTACTTCTGGTCTTATGAATTGGGGTAATATCTGCCCAATTCCAGTCTATGGGTACTCTACCTTTTACCAGGTTAGTGCTAATTATATTGTGCAATGCTGAGACTAATTGTGAGCTACACTCTTTTAAAATCCAACTCGAGACACCATCAGGACCCATTGCTTTCCTTACATCCAGGTGTTCTAACATATTCTTTACTTCATCTACTGATGTTTTAATCTCCTTTAGATTGGTCCCTTTTTCTAATGCTGTCCTCTCACTTCTGAAATCATTTTCCTTAGTAAACACAGAGTGGAAGTATCTGTTAAACACTTCAGCTACCTCTTCTGGGTCATCCACTGTCTCTTCTCCAGCTTTTACCTTACTTATTTCATCTTTATTCCTTAATTTTCCATTAATGAGTTTATAAAATCATTTTGGTTGGTCTTTACATTTCCCCACAACGTTCCTTTCGAAATTTTTCTGCTCATCTCTGTGAGTTTTGACATTCGTTCCTCTTCCTTGTATAATTGTTCCACATGTCCAGTCTCTTGTTCTTCCACTTGTTCCACGCTTTTTCTCTCTCCAATCTAGCTGTTGCACATCTCCTGTTGTACCAATCCTTTTTGAAAAGGTTCTCTGTTGATCTTTTGGGTAGTCATGTCTCTACTCCCTTATTATAAATGTCCAGGAAAGCTGTCCACTTTTCCTCTATGTCTTCCTTTTGAATAACTATGTTCCAATTCACTTCACTGAAATACTTCCTAAGTTGTCCAAAGTTAGTCTTGCTGTAGTTTAGCCATTCTCTTCTGTGGTCCTCTTTCCTTATACTGAGGTTATTATCCATAACTGTGAACTGAATCAGCACATGATCACTTTTTCCTATTGGGTTTATGTATTTAAGGTCTTCTACTATTTCTTGTTCCTTGGTGAAAATTAGATCGAGCCTTGAAGGTGCTTTATTTCCCCTAAATTTTGTGTCATTTGTAACCCACTGTGTCAGGAAATTTTCAATAGACAGGTCTAGTAGCTTGTTCCCCCATGATGACTCACTGCCGTCTGTGGTCCAGTTCTCCCAAGATATTTCTTTACAGAAGTCCCCCATCAGGAATATATTGTCATTTTCCTCAAGCAACTCTGCCAAACATGTCCTTGTGTCCTCAAGCATTTTCTTATATTCATCCTCTCTCCAAGAGTTGGAATAGGGGGAACATAAGTCACCACAACGTTATGGTATCTTCCAATATTCTGTCTTAAGCTTATTTTCAATACTTCTGCCTCTTCCACCAAATATGTGATAGATTCCACTAATAAATCATTCCTAACTAGAAGCATCACACCTCCTCCCTGTTTATTCTTTCTATTTCTCATCCAGAGGTTGTATTTTCCTTCACCAATATTTAATATATCCCCTTCACTTGCCAATTTAGTTTCAACGATTCCCATGATGTCCGGTTTCTCCTCTTTTAAATAGTCTTCTAGTTCCAACAATGCCGACATTAGTCTATTTATGTTCGTGTATGATACATTTAGTCTTCCCCTTCCGCATTTACTTCCCTCCTGTACCACTTTCTCAACTTCATGTCCATGACCCTCCAAAAGAACTGTTTTTTCTCCACCTCTGATAGTTTTCTGTTTTTTTTCATTTGCCTCTTTTCTTAGTTCATTTATAGTATCTCTCTCTGGTTCTATCTTTTTTTATCCACAATTGTTTGTATTCTTCCACCTTGGCCAGTTTCCAGGATTTACTCAGTGTTTCTTCAGCTGCCACTTGTGACCTAAACCTTATTTTCATAGGACACTGTCCATCCTCAATATATCTACCCAATCTTTTAATTTCTTTGATCTCTCCAGTTAGCTCTTTTTCTTCTTGTAATGCCCCCACTAGTTTTTCCACACATATCTTTTCTTTCTTTTCTCTTTCAGTCCACTGAGGTGTACACTCTTCTTTCAGGCCAAATACCACAACATTTTTTTTTCTCATCCACAGTGTCTCTCACCAAGTTTTCTTTCTGTTTTATAACTTGAACAACTTTTTCTGTTAGCTTTGTGTCGTTTGCCTTTGTTTGTTCCCCTACAAATTTCCAAAAATCGATCTTTTCTTCCTCTTGTTCTTTCTTCCAATTTTCCTGTTTTACATTTAACTCTTCCACTTTGCCTTCATATTCCATTCCTTTCTTTTCATATACCATTAGTTTTTTATGTAGATTGTCGTATGCACCTTTCCACACCCCCTCCTCGATGATCAAAGTTTCCACCATCATCTCCATCCTGTCAAATCTTTCCTTCATTTCGGTTTCCAGTGTGATAATTCTCTTTCTCATCATTGCTTCCCTGTTACTTCGGTCCTCTTCCCCAAATCTCAAGAAGTCTCTGTCTCGACTTCGGGACGGTCCCCGTTGGTGTAAACAACATAGTGGGGACCGAAGTAGCCCCCTCTTCACTGCTCATTATAACAATTTAAATGCTTTCTACAAAACGCTTTTGGAGACAGGACAGCAACGAGTAGAACCAGTGTGAACTCTCACCTCTATATTTCCACTAGGGCAGCTCTCAGCGACATAGATGGCTGGATTTTTTAGGAGTGCCTGTTTGCGTTGACTTCTCTGTCCGCCATGACTGTGTGTGTGTGTATGTGTGTAGGATGGACACTTGCCAAGGGCAACAAAAATCCAATAAAAAAAGGTCCACTGAGATGCTGGTCACCAAACAGGGTCCAAAGCAGTAGTCAAAAATTGAAGGATAAATGTCTTGAAATCTCCCTCTTGAAGGAGTTCAATTCATAGGAAGGTGGAAATACAGAAGCAGGCAGGGAGTTCCAGAGTTCATCAGAGAAAGGGATGAATGACTGATAATACTGGTTAACTCTTGCATTAGAGAGGTGGGCAGAATAGTGGTGAGAAAAATAAGAAAGTCTTGTGAAGCAAGGCTGCAAGAGGAGGGGACGGATGCAGTTAGCAAGATCAGAAGAGCAGTTAGCATTGCAGTGGTGAGAAAGAGGCTGAAGACAATCAGTTAAAGGAGAGGAGTTGATTAGACAGAAAGCTTTTGATTCCACCCTGTCTAGAAGAGTGGTATGAGTGGAACCCCCCCAGACATGTGAAACATACTCCATACATGGACAGATAAGGCCCCTGCACAGAGTTAACAGCTGGAAGTCATACAAGTGACAGACTCAGGAAGGTGGTGGATTTGATGCCATCACCTCATTACTAGTAACAGTTGACATGGGTCCAATGGCAGGACACCAGCATTCACAGCATTCACCAATAAGCTAGGGATTGGGGATAAGCAGAATGCACCAGTTGTCAGGTGAATACCAGCATGGTGCACCAAATCCAACACGTAAAATCAAGCCTCAGTAGAAAATGAATAAATTTCATAACTGTACTTCAATTTTTAAAGAATAAGAGCTCTGTGCAAGGCCAGGAGGGTCTGTCTGTGTCAGTGCCCCTAAAACTATGACCCAAAACTCTTAGAAGTGACAGTGCCTTCATACAAGCTGCCTTAATAAAACCCAAGTCGGCCGACTGTCAAATACAAGTCCCAGGAAATGAGTGTTCTCCACACAAGAGATTCGTCTATCATATAGGTACAAGTCTGGGTCAAAGTGAACACCATGAAGGCAGCAAAAATGCATGGCCACAGTCTTTGAAGCTGAAAAACAAAATCCCTGAGTTGTGGCCCACAGAGAAATCCTATCGATTGCCACCTGCAGCTTCCTCTCAATTAATGGCATCTGCGCCACAGAAAAGGAGATAGACCATTCATCTGCATACAAGCTACCACGAACTCCTTCCAGAATTACACCAGTGACACCATTTATAGCCACAGCAAAAAGTGTGACACTAAATATACTTCCTTGCAGCATGCCATCTTCAAATGGGTGAACTCCTGACAGATCACCACCAATCTGTATCTGTAAGAAAAAAAAAGATAAAAAGTGTTGTATAAAAATAGGGAGTCAGCCACGGAGACCAAACAAGTAAAATGCTATGATGCCAGACCGTTTTGTAAGCTTTCTCTAAATTTAAAAAAAATTTAAAAAGACATGGTGATGCTTATTAGCAAATGCCTCACAAATAGAAGATTCCAGAGACAATAAAGCATCAGTTGTAGACCTCATTTTTTCTGAAACTACTGAACAGGAGACAAGTAATTGCCTCTCTCCAAGTGCCACCTAAGTCTAACATTCACCATCTTTTCCAGCAACTTACAAATGCATGAAGTTAAAGAAATGGGGCGATAATTGACCATTAGCTGATAATCTTTTTGAGGCTTTGAAATGAGATAAATACAGCAACACCCCAAGAAGATGGAAAATCACTGATATTCCAAAGTTATAGAGGTCGAGTAAAAAGATAAAAGCTCCATCAGACGTGTGGCACAAAAATTAATATGAGATGTCATGGGGACCTAGGAATAAATAATGGCACTTGGATGAAGTCATGAGACAGAGAAAATGAGACATTATAAGACTCTCCACCAAGGGAGGCAAAATTGATGCCAGTAGATTCCAAATGTATATGATGATGTGTATGATGAAGTGCTATAGGTGTAATTGGATCCTTTCTGGGGAGGGAAGGGAGGGGAAGGAAGGGAGAGGAGGGGAGAGAGAGAGAGAGAGAGAGAGAGAGAGAGAGAGAGAGAGAGAGAGAGAGAGAGAATTTTATTAGTAGTAATATTATTAGTAACAACATTTGTGCTTAGTGTATTTCTGTTTCAACTCTGCACCTATAGATCTAGGCTTACAGTTCTAGGCGTCTTTACTATACTACTATACTATAGCTGCATAAGACGCATAATAATTATTAGGTAATTTTTTCAAGAAAAAAGTGCATCTAATGCATCAGCAAATACAGTATTTGGTGTGCACTCCAGGCAGTAGTCAGGGTGTAGTACAGATAAAATTTAAAAAATCGGTAGTTGTGTTACAATAAATTTCCAATTTGGGATTGAAAATACTCACAATGAAGGATCTATTTGGTGGGACATAAGAATTGTTGCTGTTACACAGGCAATTAATTTTATATATACCCAAACTTAGTAGATGTTAGTGGTCACTGCAGTAGAAGAGTTGATGGTACTGGTAGTGATGGGGAAGATTTATGCTGAGACTTATCAATATTGGGTACATGCCAAGTGTGAAAGCTTTCCATCAGCTGAATACAAGACATGGAAGAAATTTTATTGAGCAAAATTTTCAGATTCAGCCACATTTTAAGAGACCTTATTAGGTGCAAAGACAAGAATTAGTAGAGTGCAGAGCCCAACGGACAAACTTGTAGGTAGGGATGACAGTGGGGATGAATTTGAGACTTTTCCTCATATATTTAGCTCAAAAAATGTTATAGTGAGGAGATCTGGAAAGTGTGGTCCAAAAATTAGCCAGAATTTTCTCCAGTGAAGGACTTGGAGCTGGGAGATGCAAGGAGAGGAAAAGAACTAGTGAGCCTTTAGGAGTGGCCTACTGAGGAAGGCTAGATTTGCATGGAGGAGATAAAGGGGTGCATGGTGTTTTACAGGAGCATTTATTTATTTATGTATTTGTTTTTTATGTAGGAGGAACACTGGCTAAGGGCAACAAAAATACAATAAATGAAAAAAAGCCCACTGAGATGCCGGTCCCCAAATAGGGTCTAAAGCAGTAGTAAAAATTGAAGGATAAGCGTCTTGAAACCTCACTCTTGAAGGAATTCAAGTCACAGGAAAGTGGAAATACAGAAGCAGGCAGGGAGTTCCAGAGTTTACCAGAGAAAGGGATGAATGATTGAGAATACTGGTTAACTCTTGCATTTGAGAGAGACAGAATAGGGGTGAGAAAGAAGAAAGTCTTGTGCAGCAAGGCCACAGGAGGAGGGGAGGCAAGCAGTTAGCAAGATCAAAAGAGCAGTTAGCATGAAAATAGTGGTAGAAAATAGTTAAGAGATGAGAGAGACTGAAGACAGTCAGAGAGGAGAGGAGGGCAGTTGATGAGACGAAAAGCTTTTGATTCCACCCTGTCTAAAAGCACGGTATGAGTGGAACCCCCCAGACATATAAAACATACTCCATACATGAATGGATAAGGCCCTTGTACAGAGTTAGCAGCTGACGGGGTGAGAAAAACTGGCAGAGACGTCTCAGAATGCTTAACTTCATAGAAGCTGTTTTAGCTAGAGATGAGATGTGAAGTTTCCAGTTTAGATTATAAGAAAAGGATAGGCTGAGGATGTTCAGTGTACAAGAGGGGGACAGTTGAGTGTCATTGAAGAAGAGGCAATACTTGTCTGGAAGATTATATCGAGTTGATAGATGGAGGAATTGAGTTTTTGAGGTACTTAACAATACCAAGTTTGCTCCGCCCCAACCAGAAATTATAGAGAGATCAGAAGTCAGGCGTTCTGTGGCTTCCATCCATGAACTGTTTACTTCCTTGAAGGGTTGAATGTCAGTGAAAAGACGTGGAAAAGTGCAGGGTGGTATCATCAGTGTAGGAGTGGATAGGACAAGAAGTTTGGTTTAGAAGATCATTGATGAATAATAGAGTGGGTGACAGGACAGAACCCTGAGGAACACCACTGTTAATAGATTTAGAAGAAGAGCAACAGCAATAGAATAGTCAGAAAGGAAACTTAAGATGAAGTTACAGAGAGAAGGATAGAAGCCGTAAGAGGGTAGTTTGGAAATCAAAGCTTTGTGCCAGGGTCTATCAAAAGCTTTTGATATGTCTAAAGCAACAGCAAAAGTTTCACCAAAATCCCTAAAAGAGGATGACCAAGACTCAGTAAGGAAAGCCAAAAGATCACCAGTAGAGCAGCCTTGATGGAACCCATACTGGAGACCAGATAGAAGTTTTTAGAGATAGATGTGATAGCAGTGGTGCCATGTGGATGAAGTGAAGGAGGGAAAGAAAATGCAAAGTTATTGGAGATGTATTTTTGGCTAGATGCAAGTCACAATGGGAGTTAGATCTTGAAAGATTTTGACACTCTGTTAATGAAGAAGTTTTTGGCTAGTTGGAGAACAGATTTGGCATGGTTCCAGGCAGAAATATAAAGTGCATAAGATTCTTGTGATGGAAGGCTCAAGTACCTTTTGTGGGCCACCTCTCTATCATGTATAGCACAAGAACAGGCTGTGTTAAACCAAGGTTTGGAAGGTTTAGGTAGAGAAAAAGAGTGAGGAATGTACGCCAGCATGCCAGACACAATCAACTCTGTTATGCGCTCAGCACACAGAGGTGGGTCTCTGACATGGAAGCAGTGGTCATTCCAAGGAAAATTAGCAAAATACCTCTTTAGGTCCCCCCAACTAGTAGAGGCAAAACACCAGAGGTACCTCTGCTTAGGGGGATCCTTAGGAGGGATGTGTATGTGAGGTTTCTTTTCAAAAGCTACGGCAAAGATCATAGAGACTAAGGCCATATGTGGTGTAGATGATCTGCTGGGGCCAAGTGGCAGACTGTGATGATTGATGGAATATGATGGAGGTCTGAAACCAAGGAGCACCCTTTCAAAGAAAAGGGGTACAGTAGGTAATGGAGTGGAGTAGATGACCAGAGGCTTAACAGTAGACCTAGGTGAAGCCTAACAGAGAGCATGGTATAGTTGAGTTCATTCTTTCATTTAATCTTTTTGGTACCTACCCCATATAACAGACTTGTTCCATTTTATCTTTCCTTCCCATATCCTAATTGCCTTTATGCAACCTCTTTTGTTCCAGATTCTTTGGATGATATTTTCAAAAATATTGCACATTACACTAACTAGTAATACATCTGCACTTTAATACATCTTGTTTGCCTCATTTTTAAAATAATGCATTACATTTGCTCTTTTTAATTTTGGTAATTGTATTATGGTATATATATGGAAGGAAAGCAGCTCAGGCAATCATTAGGGGTAAGATTGAGAAGTGGGAGGGAGAGCAGGCTAGGAATCTTAACAACATGCCATGGAGAGAAAGAGAAAAGGAAGCATGGAGATGATTAAGGAGGAACTTGGGTGGGCTGGCAACACTCCAGGGGGTGAAGCTGAAGGTGGATGGCAGGGAGGCAAGCAGCGAGGAGGAAGTGGTGCCCATAGTGGAGGAGTATTGGTGCAGGTTTATTTGGCAGGAGGAGGAAGAGGAAGCAGGAAATATGTCCATTTACAGTAATAAATCTAGGGGGATGGAAGATGTTGAGAAAGAGGAGCAAGACAGCTTTAGCAGTGAGAGCCATCAAGACAGGGAAAGCAGGCGGGACAGATAGCATCATAGGTGAGTTCATGTACGGTGGGGAAGCATTAAGACAGGCACTAACTGGGCTGTTCAGGAAAACATCAGAGATAGGGGAGGTGCCTCAAGATTGGAACAGGAGCAGAATTACACTCATACACAAGGAAGGAGGAAAGCCAAGGGAGGATGTAGGTAATTACAGGCCTATGGTGATGGTAAACATATTAGAAAAGGCATTTGGTTGGGTGATTAATAATAAATTGAAGACTTGGATAGAGGAGAATAAGGTGCTTGGAGAGGAGCAGTGGTTTTAGCCAGGGTAGAGGTGGATTAGAAAATGTGCTAGTTATGAAGGAAATTATTGAAAGAAATATAAAGCTAAGGAAGGAGCCGTACTTGGTTTTCTTAGATATAGAGAAGGCCCATGATAGGGTAGACAGGAGCAAACTGCTGACGTTACTTGCATGCAGAGGGGTGGACAGGAATGTAGTGCAAGTAATTAGGAAGCTGTATGAGGATAATGAGGTGAAGTTCATGTTAGGAGACATTAGTACAGGTTGGATGAGAAATTATATTGGAGTACAGCAGGAGTGTGTGATATCTCCAGCCTTATTTAATATTTACATAGAGGAGTTGATAAAAAGGATCAGGGTGTCAGGGAAGGGTGTTAAAAGTTGGGGATAGGAGATTAGGATGTCTAGCCTATGCCAGTGACATAGAGCTGATGACAGAGTGTAAGGAGGACATGGTGGAGCTGTTGTGGGTAGCCAGTGCATATGGACGAGTGGGGTGTTAAGTATAGCTACAGGAAATGTGAGGTGATGGAGTTTAACAGTGAAGTAAAGGGACAGTGGGTATTAGGAAACAGCATACTAGAGGTGGTGAAGAGGTACACTTACTTGGGGCTAGAGATAAGCAAAAAAGGAATAGGAGGTGAAAACAGATGAAAACAAATGAAGGAAAAGCCAGGAAGATGACAGGAATGATAATGAATGCAGAGAGTAGGATAGTCAACAAGTATGAGGTAGGCAGAAGTTTATGGAAGGGAATGGCAGTACCTTACTGCTTGTATGGGTCTGAAATTACCTACTACCAGGAGGGAGACTTAATAAGATTAGAGAAGACCCAGAATATAGTAGGTAGGTGGGAGTTAGGTGTTCCACACAGCACAGCAGTAGAAGCTGTTAGATGAGAGATGGGCTGGAGCACCTTCAGAGAGAGAATGATTAAAGGGAGCTGAGCTTTTTGAAGAAGATAGAAGGATTTGGTGAGGATAGGTGAGTAAAACAGGTAGTGAGGGAAAACTCTATTAGATCTTCATGGAGTAGGAAAATGGATAGGTGGAAAAGGAGGGAAAATCTTGATGAGGAAAAGGATAGAAAAAGATGGTTTAGTTAGATGGCAGACAGGGATAGAAACACAGTCTACATTAAAGTGGTAAAAGTGGAAGGAGAAACCTGAGGCGCTCCACTTGCACATAGGAGACTGGGGCAAGAAGTTGTTTGTGAAGGCAAGGACAGGGACACTGGAGGTGAAGGCAAGGAACAGGATTGAGCTGGACCAGGGATATAACACATGTAGAGGGGAGAGGGAGACTGGAACATTTCCTGGTTGAGTGTGCCAAGTATGAAGAAGAGAGAGACAGGTTGATAGGCTCCGTAACTGAAATCATAAGAGAAGATGAGTGGAGTAGGAGATTAGAGGAGGAGGACAGTGGATTCCTCAAAGTGCTGGGCCTATATCAAGGGGAGAGAGAGAGAGAGAGAGAGAGAGAGAGAGGATATTAGGGGTGATGAAAGAGGAAATGTAACATGTTACATATGTAGTTTTTGTTCCCTGTGCTGTGCTCACTGCTCTCCTTCTACAGGTAGTGGATGGACCAGAGCATAACACCAAAGGGAAGGAGGACCTATCAAGCGATAAAAAGTGAGAGGTCACAAGAAGAGGAAGGAGTAATTCCAAGCCATCTGTTACACTCTTGATGACCCCCAACCCTATCATTATTGCACAACTGCATTTTTTTTTTCAGTAGCTTTTCCCAGCAGCAAGATGTCTAGGTGTTATGATCACCTTCATTTTGGCAGTAAATGGGTTGCTCCTCTGTGACCCTCTGTAAGGCTTCCTCACTAGATCAGTCTAAACAGTATCTCCTGATGGGTTCTGTTTCACTAAGTTCATTCATTACATCCTTTCAGTAGTCAATTTTTGACTACTGCTCTAATTAACCCTTTTATGGGGCTGGCATTTCATTTTTTTTTTTATTGGATTTTTGTTGCCCTTGGCCAGTGTCCCTCCTACATAAAAAAGAAAAAAAAAAGCTGGAGAAGTTGTGAAGCAGAAATCTTGGTTGTGGTAGCATCTGTCATAAGCCATTAAGACAGTGTAGACTGGTGTCTGGGAATGGATTAATCCATTTTACATTGATTCCTGTGGGGAAAATAGTTTTGGTTTTCAAACATTTTGGATTTTGAATGGCATTCAGGAATGAATTAAGTTTGAGAACCGAGGTTACACTGTATATATATATATATATATATATATATATATATATATATATATATATATATATATATATATATATATATATATATATATATATATATATATATATATATATATATATATATACTAGTCAAGGAGAATTATACTAGTTGGTGATGCTGTGTAAATAAGCAGTGTTTTGTAGTCCTACAACTCTCTCTGTCACTGACACACACCATGTATTGTAGTGGTTAACACACCCAATCCCAAGTGCAGCAAGGCAAATTGGTGAGCCTCAGTGTGTAGCCCCTGTTCACCTAGCAGCCAGTAGGTGTGAAATGTAACCAGAGGGGTTGTGACCTTGTTGTCCCAGTAAATGATGTGTGAGTAGTCTCAATCCTATCCAAAAATTGGTCAGTACAAGCTCTGAGCTCTTTCCATAGAGGAATGGCTAGCTGGGTGATCAGCAGATGACAGTAGGTGAAAAACACACACACACACACACACACGCACACACACACACACACACACACACGTGTGGAGTAAAATAGCATAATAATAAGGGGGATAGGAGGATAACGAGGAAGTGTGGCAGGGGGGGGGATTATGGGAAGTCTTGGTGTGAAAACATGAAATTGGCAAATTGTTTGAGATGTTGGATGTCAGGAAAGCATTGGGGCCTGATGGAGTGTCAGGTTGGACACTAAAGGAATGTAGGTGGAGCCAATTTGGGACATGATTAACAGCTCACTGATAGGGGAAGAGTACCAAGGGAGTGGAAGAGAGCAAATATAATGCCAATACACAAAGGAGAAAAGAGGACTGATCCACTAAATTATATACCGGTGTCACTAACTAGTGTTGTGGGCAAGATCTGTGAAATAGCAATCAAAGAAATGTGGATGAAATATTTGGAAAAGAATGAAGTTATAACAAATAGCCAATTTGGTTTCAGAAAAGGAAGGTCATGTGTGACAAATTTACTAAGTTTCTATACAGGAGTAATGGATGAAGTACAAAACAGAGATGAGTAGGTAGATGCAGTGTACTTGAACATTAAAAAAAGCTTTTGATAAAGTTCTGCATAGAAGACTATTGTGGAAGATGGAGCATATAGGAGAACTGAGAGGGACAGTGCTAAAATGAATGAGACTACTTAAAGGATAGAGAAGTGAGAACTGTGATCAGGTACACCTATTTAAGTTGGAGTAATGTAACAAGCGGAGTACCACAGGGGTCATTGTTAACACACATAATGTTCCAAATATGCATCAATGATATGTAGGAGGGTTTGACCAGTTATATTAATTTGTTTGCTGATTATGCAGAGTTGTTAAGAGTAATAAAAAGCCATGTTGATTGTATGGAGTTGCAAAGAGATACTGACAAGATTTATGGGTGCAAGAGTAATAAAAAGCCATGTTGATTGTATGGAGTTGCAAAGAGATACTGACAAGATTTATGGGTGCAGCAAGAAGTGGAAATTGGAATTCAATGTTAAGAAATGCCATGTGATGAAAATGGGAGAGTAAAAGAAGACCTGCATGGGATTGTGAAATGGAGGAGGAAGTAATAATGAAGAGCAAGGAGGAGAAAGACCTAGGAGTGGTTTTTCAAGATACCCTGACCACAGAACAGCATATCAGTGAGATATTTAGTTCGACTTACAGGATGTTAACAATTAGGATGGCATTCCATTACATAGATAAGACTATGATGAAAAATTATAGCCACTATGCTATGTCCCAGGCTGGAATATGCAGCAGTGGTGTGGTCTCTGCATATGAAGAAAGATATAAAGAAGTTGTAAAGAATTCAGAGGGCAGCTACAAGGATGGTACCGGAGCTGAAAGACCTAACGTACGAAGAGAGATTGAAGGAAATGGGACTGCCAACTTTGCAGATTAAAAAAAAAGAGGAGATCTAATAACAATGTATAAAATAGTTAACCACATTGAGAAGATAGTTCAGTACGACCTGGTGTTGCTGGAAGAAGATGAAGCTGGATGGATGAGAGGGCACTCAAAGATCAGGAAGAGTCAGTGTTTGAGGAACATCAAGAAGTACAGTTTTCCACAGAACTGTGGATATCTGGAATGGCCTAAATAAAGAGATTGTTACAGCACCAAACATGCATAAAGTTAAGGAAATGCTGGATAAAATATTGATATAGAGACAGGACAGTATGAGCCCTGCTCGAACCCTGTATTATACTAGATAAATACAAATAGGTAAACACACACACACACACACACACACACTGCAAGTATAAAGCTGATAATCATGATCTCAGCATATGATTCTCAAGATTTGTGAATCAGATGCACACACACAGTTCAATTTTTTCTATTGTGTTGTATGCCATAGAATTTCATTTTCATTATGCAGGACATAACAAAATCACTAATGTACCTGCTTCAGAATCAATTGTCCATTACAATGGAGAATTATTGCATCATTTTTACGATCTTTTTTATTTCCTCTATTCCTTAAAGGAAATGAAAACATTGTTTTCTATTGAGGATAGAAAATAGATGTCATAGAAAATAAAGACCGATAAAATATATCGTCAAATAGAAAAAAGTTAATTAAAAAAGGATGATGGATAAATATATGGATGATGTAACATTTATCTATTGCTTGTAAACTGTCACTTTCAAAACACCTTTCAGTGGGAACAGAACATTCACTCGTATTATAAGAGTGGGTTATCACTTGGTCCCAGATTGTGCATTAACATCTACACAATGCATAGGAAGGTCACATAACACTCATCTTTATATCCTGGATTAATTTTCCTTTCCTTTTTAAAAAAAAAATTCAAATATGATGCCACAGGAACAAAATTCAAATTAACAATTATTTTTTACATTTTTAGTTTTTTTTAATTTTGGTTTTGTTTTTACATAAAGAATTAAAGAAATTTACTGTACACCTTCTGTGAAAACAGGTAATATTTATAATAAATAACAGACAGGTGTGAAGTGTAAGGTAATTGCATATTTACACCCATATCAATAATCACTAAAAATTACTCACTACTCCAAACCACAGCCATAGTTTGCCAGAACAGAGTTAATACATAATTTGTTTTTATAAAATCATATGTACATACATGAGGTCAGCTCAAAACGTACTCAACTTCAGATAGAAGGCACAAAAAGTGGCTCACTTACTGGGTCTAATCCTAATGTACTTCAAAGTTTATTCTTTGACTCCACACACTTAGCCTATTGGTCCCTCCATTGTTGGAAACCTTTGTGAAGGTCATGCTTTGGAATGGCTGCCAAAGTGTGCCATCACATTTCTGCATGATGTCTTCCTAACTCAAAAATCAGGATCCTATCAGAACATCTTAAGGTATCACAAGGAGATATCTTACGATGGAAGCCTGGAAGATAAGCAGCCTGGTGAATCTGAAGAATTCAGTGTTTGGCCAAGAAATTCTATATCAGGTGCAAACAATGCAACTCAGCACAAGAACCTCAAGCTGTGTTATTCAGAGCTGTCTCACAACACTATCCTAGCCCATTCTCTGCACCTAACCCAGGATTTCTTTGCCAAATGGCAAATTTCTCAGGTTTGCTAAGTTGCTTACACTCCTGACATGGCTCCTTGTATTTCTGGCAGTTTCCTAACCTTGAGATGCATATGTAAAGACAATGCTGAAGATGAGAGTGCACTTAGAAGAGAACTTCCAGAAATGCTACAAGTAATAAAAGGGCCTACAAACCAAGTGTGTGGAGTACCAAAAGGCACACATTGAAGGACATTGAGTTAGAACAAAGAAAAATTCCTCTTTTTCTGCTTTGGACTATGGTCAGATACTTTTGAATAGACCTTGTGTGTGTGTGTGTGTGTGTGTGTGTGTGTGTGTATATATATATATATATATATATATATATATATATATATATATATATATATATATATATATATATATATATATATATATATATATATATATATATATATATATATATATATATATATATATATATAAAATTTATAAAATACTGTAAATAGAACTTTAAGCAAGACATTTTCTATATCATTCAGGGTTAATATATGGAGTTCTTACAAAACAAATAATTAATATATAGTACAAATATATGATGTCAAAACAAATAATACTAACTGAAAAAAATATTGCTATACTTCAACAAAACAGTCAACAAAACAGTCAAAACAAATCTTTTGCAAGTATTTTAAACAATTATAATTTGTACTCCAGTCAAAACCAGACTCTGTCTGCACTTCAAGATGAGAAATGCACACACACACACACACACACACACACACACACACACACACACACACACACACACACACACACACACACATTTGCACAAATTACTGGTACTTGAACAATGTAAGCATATGCATAAATTTAGTAAAATAATTCATGATAAAAATACAAAGCAACATCAATCCTGGTCTCTTCTCCACTTAGTATAAGAACAATAAGATACATTATGACATTAATGATGTCATGTGTAATTATCAACAAACCATTACTGCATTTACAATTACTAATTTACAGCTGTAATTAAAAATTGGACAACATGACTGACACTAATTAAACAGTAATAATAAAGAAAATTCCTATGAATATATGCTTTTTTCACTCTTTCTGTATAAGTTCTAGATAAGAAATTCAATACCACCACTAATTTCTGGTTCTCTCACGTCCCATTCACAAGGCTCAGGTGTGTAGTGTCAGTGGTATCACAGGCCTCGCCTGCTGGAGAGGATGGAGGATGCAGGAGTTGAGCATATTGCAGGAGTACTTCTCTGAGGGAACGCCACAACTGGGGAGAGCTAGTGCTGCTGGCCCCTCCAACTTCAACCAAGTGAGGGTATAGTCCTATCAGTTGTGTCCAAGTCATGCTGTCCACTGAAATGAAAGGAAACCATTATTCATTGATGAGAAAGTCATACATCTGTGCTAGACATCATTTTTACTATTAGTACATTTCAAAACATGAGTTTCGAATGTTTTGAAAGGTTTGTTTAGTCAGTAATATGCAAGATTAGAGTTGAAGCAACTACAAAGATCTGATGATATTTCTGAAACTTACAGGAACAGCTGTACTGGGAACAAGAAAAAGGGCAAGTGGTGACAAAAATTTTCTGAACTGCAAGTACCAACACTTACAGGTTTAGATGCACAAGGAGCAGGAAAAGAAAGCCAAGGTTTTTATAAATTAATGAAGATAGCCATAGCCATATTGACAGTAATTGGGTGACACCATCACTGTAGGCCAGCAGGCTCTTGTGTGAGAAGAGTTGACAGTTAACTTCTCAAGCACAGCTTCACTTTCTACACCAGATTGGTCATTTAGGTCAGTACTGTTTGACACAGTAATGATTGCATGTTTGTGCTTTTGGATACTTAACAAGTTCTTGTTGAGTCAAACTAATGGTTGCTGTTGCTCTCTCTGTAGCCTAAGGCCACAGCAGCCCTTGAGACTGAGAATGCAAGAGTGAAAGAGAGCAGCCAGGGGAATTCTATTGGCTGTATTGGGAGCAATTTAAGGGAGGAGCCACCAATGTAATGAGGCTCATAGAGAGAGAAGTTTGTATATTATCTGCCACTGATACACTAGTTTACTAAGCCATTTATTTTATTTCATTTTTTTATTTATTTTTAATTTTAATTTTTTTTTAATTAATTTTTTTTTTTTTATGTAAGATTGTCACTGGCCAAGAGAAACAAAACTGGATGAAATAAAAAAAAAAATCCCACTTAAGCATAAGTCCCAAAAGAGACATCAAGAGAATATTCGAAAATTGAAGGGTGTCTTGAAACCTCCCTCTTGAAAGAGTTCAAGTCACAGGAAGGAAGAAATACAGAAGCAGACAGGGAGTTCCAGAGTTTATCAGAGAAAGGGATGAATGATTGAGAATATTGGTTAACTCTTGCATTAGAGAAGAGGACAGAATAGGGATGAGAGAAAGAAGAGTCTTGTGCAGCAAGGCCGCAGAGAGGAGAGACATGCATTAAGCAAGATCAGAACAGCAGTTAGCATGAAAATAGTGGTAGATGGCAAACATTGTAGTGATGATAAAAAGGCTGAAGACAATGACAGTCAGTTAAAGGAGAGGAATTGATAAAACAAAAAGCTTTTGATTCCACCTTGTCTAAAATAGCATTATGAATGGAACCCCCCATGGACATGAAGCATACTCTATACATGGATGAATAAGGGCCCTGGACAGAGTTAGTAGCTGGGGGAGGGGGGTCAAAAAAAATTGGAGATGACTCCGGATCCTTAACTTCATAGAAACTGTTTTGACCACAGATGATATGAGAAGTTTCCAGTTTAGATTATAAGTAAATGACAGACCAAGGATGTTAAGTGTTGGCCAGTGAGGGCATGGAAAACATTACTGCGAAGGATTTTAATGGGTAGCATGAAGTAATGAGAGGGAGGAACAAGCCCTGAAGCATTCAAGACAGAGTTTTTAGCAAAGGTCTGAGTGAAGAGTTCAGCTTTAGAAATAGATGAGACAGCAGTGATGCCATCAGTAGTCACTCTGATGTTTCTGGGATGATGGCCCACTGGAGGGACAGTAGCGCTCTTCCTGCCAGAAGCCCAGCAGGTTCATGGCTTTAACCCTAGAGAACTAATCTCGGGTGTGAGACACCCAGGGCTAGCGAAGTCACACTGATCACGTGATGTTCCCATGTGACAACCACCCTGTACTTTTCAGTACCTTTAGTGTTTCACAAACTCAGACAAAGGCGAGTCACATTTCTCCGCTGTGCACACCGGTTTTATCCATAAATTACCATTCGGGTGCCTTACATCCGAGTTTAGTGCTCCTGTTTTATTTACAGATCGGGTTTCTAACACCCTAGTTTAGTTATGGTCTCTGAGAGTAGAGCTAATCCACCTGGAAGAAAAACTACAAAAGAAGAAGGAAATCTGCAGTTTAGTTTTTTTTTAAATGAATATTTTTCTAATTTTTTTTTTTTTTTTTCAATTTTCATATATTTTTTAAAATTCACTGAAAAATGTAATTAAGGGAAAAGTAATAAATAATAGGTCTAGGTATTAGTTATATACTGAAAATTAAGTGTTTACTTTAATAAATCTGTGTATTTGGTATGGTTTTTCAATTTTCCAAAATGGGTGTGAGAAACCCAAGTTTAGTGATAGTGTAACTAGGAAACAACTTTAGTGATCTAGGGTTAATTAAGAGGTACATGGTATGGATGCGGTACCAATCCACTCCCCCTGGCCTGAGGGGCAGGCATAGAGTCCCCGTGTCCTTACTGAAGCTGAGAGGCACTCTCGCAAAAGGTGTTACGTCTGATAATAATGTTTCGTACTACGATGGGCCTTGTGGAAAGTAGCCAACCGCCTGGTCTGAGGGTGGTGTCCTCAGCCGGAATCCTATTGGGTGAGAGCCTGGTAGGTAGGTTTCGCATTGCCTATGCTGTCTTAGGACGGTATATGTGAGTAGTGCTGGTTTTAACCCGCTACCCTGTCATTCTTCCCCAAAAGGGGATTGTTCTGCCTAGTACCAATGCTTCTTGTCCAAGCACAGTAACGGCAGTCAGACAAAGAATGACTTCCCCTGTTGTTCCCCTTGGGGGGGAACGACAGGGTAGCAAGTTGAAAACCAGCACTACTCATACCTACTGTCCTAAGATGGCATAGGCGATGCAAAACCTACCTACCAGGCTCTCACCTGATAGGATTCCACCTGAGGACGCCAACCTCAGACCAGGCAGTTGGCTACCTTCCATAAGGCCCGCTGCAGTATGAAACATTATTAGCAGACATAACACCTTCTGTGAGAGTGCCTCTGACCTTCAGAACGGACACAGAGGCTCTATGCCCACCCCTCAGGCCAGGGAAGGGGGATTGGTACTGCATCTGCACCATGTACCATGGACACGCTGGGCTTCTGGCAGGAAGAGCACTACCGTCCCTCCAGCAGGCAGTCATCCTGAAAACACCAGAGTGACTACTGTAGCCCAAGCTAAGTGGGTTTGGCACTGGACTCAGCAAATCACCCCGATGTCCCCCACCCAAATAAGATAGAGAACCCAAAAGAGCTGGACGACTCCAGATCAGTGAGGCTGTTCTGGGAAATGAAGCCTGGCAGAACCCCATTGCTCTATGAACGTTTGATAAGGGAGGATGGAATATTGTCCATCTCCCCACCTCACATTCATCTTGTGGGGAAAGCACTTAAGCCAGAGGACCAACCCTGAACCTCATGAACAGGTTTGTTCCTCCATTACCAGTGGGTGCCATGTGGAGGCATACTTCCACTGTAAGTCTCAAATAGAGTTTTCACATCACTCAGGGAGTCATGGCATGACACCATCCTGGGCCCTACAGGAGAAGGCAAAGTTATTGAAGATGTTTTGGTGCAGGGGGAGTTAGATCTTAAAAGATTTTGACACTTTCTATTAATGAAGGAGTTTTTGGCTAGTTGAACAACAGACTTGGCATGTTTCTGGGCAGAAATATAAAGTGCATGAGATTCTGGTGATGGAAGGCTTAAGTACCTTTTGTGGGCCACCTCTCTATCATGTATAGCACAAAGAACAGGCTGTGTTAAACCAAGCTTTGGAAGGTTTAGGTTGAGAAAAAGAGTGAGGAATGTATGCCTCCATGCCAGACACTATCACCTCTGTTGTGCATTCAGCACAGAGAGACGGTTTTCCAACACAGAAGCAGTAGCCATTCCAAGGAAAATCAGCATAATACCTCCTCAGCTCCCTTCAATTAGCAGAGGCACCTTTGCTTTTGAGGATCCTGAGGAGGAACTGGAGAAATAGGACAAGATACAGATATGAGATTGTGATTGGAGGAGCCCAACGGAGATGATGGGGTGACAGCATAAGCAGAAGGATAAAGGTTAGGAAAAGTTCAAGAATGTTTGGACTATCTCCAAGATGGTCAGAAATATGAGTAGGGTGTTGCACCAGTTGTGGAGTATAGCAAAGTTAAAGGCTAGTTCACCAGGGAGAAGAAAGCCAAAGCTGGTGATGAACACTGATGTCTCCAAGAATGGAGATTTCCACAAAAGGGAAGAGAGTCAGAATGTGCTCCATTTTAGAAGTCAAAGAATTTCTTATAGTCAGAGGAGTTAGGTGAGAGGTATACAACACAGATAAATTTAGTTTGAAAGTGACTCTGTAGTTGTAGTCAGATGGTGGAAAATTTGGAAGATTTAAGAACATGGATACAAGATCAAGTTAAAGTTGTTGTGCACATAGATGCAACATACAGCTTTGGAGTGAAAATGAGGATAGAGAAAATAGGAGGAAACAGTAAAGGGGTTACTGTCAGTTGCCTGAGACATCTGTATTTCAGTGAGGAAAAGATGAGGTTAAGTAGAGGAGAGGTGGTGGTCTACAGATTGAAAGTTAGACCTTAGACCACAAATGTTGCAGAAGTTAATGAAGAAAAAGTTGAGGGGCAGTATCAAGACACTTGGGGTTGATAGCAAAAGAGCAGTCTGACCTGGGGACATTTGTGGTCCCCTCCCAAGAGGGGACTCCAAGGCTGGTGTAGGAGTCACCATTATAATTTTTAAATTTGGGTGAAGAGTGTGTGTAATTAGGTACATGTAGTTTTGTGTGAAGGAAGAGCAGGCTGTGACTGCCCCCTTGTGTTGTGAGACACAAAGGGAAATGTTCAGTGAGGTCACAGCTGAGTTTAATGATAAGTTCACAGCACCTGATCCAGTGCTTAAGAACTCACTTGGAGTAATTATCATTTTAGCAAGTGTCTGCTGCCTCCTCCACTGATTGCAGAATTCATTAAAACAAGAAACTGTCACACGTGAAGGTATTGGCTCATAACTTTTAGAGCATATTTCACATATTATCATTTGCAGCAACTATGGAATGAATGCTTGAATGAACTCTTTTATCTATCTTTAAAGGAAGTTTCATGAATGTGATGGTATAGACTAATTTTTCTGTAACACTATATAAGCAAACCACAAAGCAATTAATGAAATCATTACTCACCACCTTAGCCAGCCACCATTAGTGCACTTGAAAGATGAAGTTAAATATTCTTATAAATTATTCCATGTTTTGGTTACATATTTTCTTTAAACCTGTATATACCATCTTATTCTAAAAACTATTTATAAGATCAAGCATCTTAAGTATTCATTTAATAGACACTGCAAGGAGTAGTCATATATGAAATGTGTTATCAATATTATAAACCATTTCTCTGACTTAAGAGTTAAATTTTTTCATTTATTTTTACTTTGGATTTGCATTGGATATATAACATTAACCAAAATATATATTTGAATTATTCAATCTTTCTACACAGTATTTACCAAAATATTCTATATAATGTATCTATGGCAGATAAACTTGTATCCCTGGAAGTGTGCATTGATAACTCAAATTGCTTCCAGTGCAGCCATTTAAATTCTCTTGGCTGCTACTATTTGCTTTTCTCACTTTCATTGTAGCCACAGCCTTAGATTGCACTGTGACCAAGAAAAATACAAGAACCAGAGAACAACAACCGAGAAGAGCAGTAGGAGAACAAGAGAACAACAACCAAAAGAACCAAGAAAAGTCAAACAAAACAACAACCAAGAATACAAGAACAAGACACCGTATTAGACATTTAGGGTAATCTTATCTCTTCCTTATGGAGAACACTTGCTCATCTGCTGGTGATGCTGCTGAGGCTGGGAGTGTAGATTACCCTTTGTACTTTGGTGAATACAGTAACTCCCAGTGCTGCTGAGGTTGGGAGTGTAGATTTTCTTTTGTACTTTGGTGAATACAGTAACTCACATCTTCTCAAAATACCCTGATGGTACTATAATTGAAAATTCTTTTTACAGGTATTCACATGAAATGGTCTGTTGTGGCAGGAGCATAGAAATGTACAATAAAAATAAACAGAGTGTATCAGATGTAGGGCATGCAAGCTCTTCTTGGGTTCTGCTGTACCATGGTGGCCCCATATGAGATAATGATGGTGATGAAAGAGGAGTTGCTAGCAAATTATGTCTCCAAGTAACAAATCAATCCATCTAATAATTTTTTAAGCCTGTTCTGAGATTGTTACAAATATCTAATTTTTAAAATGCACTTTATTGTCATAATAGGACATGTATCACAAGACTTAAATATTAGGTTAGGTTCGATTTTGGTAAGAATGACTAGTCATTATAGATTGGTTGAGGGTAAGAATGACTAGATGCATACCTCCTGATGAAAGAAATGCCATTCATCAACCCTCTCTTGCTTCTCTCTAAGCAAAGGGGTCAATATGACAATGAAAATATTTTGAAAGCTACACCAAATTGTGGTTTAACACCCTAATCTCAGAATAGGCTGAAAAATGTTTAGGCTAGATTGATCTGTTTTCTAAAGATATTATATTATTTGCTGGCAATTCCTCTTGTGTGAACTAACTTGTTCTTTAAGCAAAAATGAAAAAAATTGTCTCAATAACAAGAGATAGTGTGCTCTGACATTGTCTTAGATCTTCTAATATATTGTATTATTTTTAATATATTGTATTTATTATTATGATACATTTTTGTACTCTGCCACAAAGGAGACCATCTCATGTCAATACCCTTGATCAGATTATCCAATAATAACACTAAAGGTGCATCCACATGGCCAAACAGTGTCTGTCAGACAAAACTGTTACCAGATATAACAGAAAGCGGAAAGGCTCGCTGATGACGTCAGAAGCGAGCACCAAGAGCTGTACTGGACAATGTCCATGTTCATAGTATCGGAACCTTTAGATATGGATCCTTAAGTATATCACATATGGTTTGGCATGTCTCAGGAATAAATGCAGACAGACTGTTTAGATATTCTTGTTATATATTGAAGGGAAGTGTAAGAGCACCCAGTGGAAAGGTAAATCAATGTTACCTCTAGAGTGCTTCTGGTGATATGCTTTCCCTCATACAGGTGTCCTGCTTTGTTATGAAAGATTTTACTTTCTCCAGTAAGTCATAGAAGCTGTTTGGGTCCATCCTCATATAGTTTGTGAAATCTGATTCATAACCAATACACAGTTCATGTAAAATGGTTGCATGACTTCCCCTTTCTCTTCGTGTTTTTAACCAGTCCTTGCACCATTCCCTTCTTGTCACCTTGTCCTCACACAGAGCAGTAATTATTATGTTGCATAGTGCAATTTCCTTGGTTTTGTTTTTTATCTTCTTGTGCACCATGGTGATGATGTACTGCATTAGACGCTGGCAACAACCACCTGTCACCGAAATCCACACTAACACCTATGTGTTGCTAAGGGACATCAGCTTCGAACATTGTCTGCCAGTCTTTGACTGGTGAACAGAGTAGAAACTGTGGTTTACAACTTTATCTGGCAGCAATGTTTGTTGCCATATCAACTTCCCTTGTTTAAACACTTATGACATGATCCTGCTTCACCTTATGATATGGTAGCAGTGTTTGTCCAACAGACATCATTTGACTGTGTGGACTCACCATAAAAGGGCAATGATAATTTAAAGATGTGAACTACTGTGTTTACCCAGGCAGGAAGTGGAAACCTACATTCCCAGCCATTTGGTGGTGACACTGTTGGATGGTTACAAAGGGAATTCTTTTGAGATATATCTTAAATTTTTTTAGCTTTTTAGTTTGGGTGACTACCTTGGAAGCAACATGAGGCAGGGATGGTCAATTATTATTATTTATTTATATACAGTGGAACCTTGGTTTCCAAAGGCCTCTCTTTTCAAACAAAATTTAAATTGCTTCAGTTACCATACCATAATTCAGTTCTCAAACGAAGTTACTTGATTTCAAATACTAAGAAACAAAGCAAAAGCTGCCATTTATTACTATTTCATAGTTTCCATAAATATTTCCTTTGTTTTTATCTATTTGAATAAGACAGTTATTCAGTCTTTGAAATAAGTTCAATGTGATCCTGTTGAGGAGCTCAGGAATAATCCCAAGCCATCTGTCCTGTGGCTCTCTCGATGACCCATAACACCATCACTACTACACAACTACACAACTACATTTTCCCAGTAACTTTTCTCAGCAGCAAGATGTCTATGAGTTACGATCACATTCAGTTTGGCAGAAAGTGGGTTATTCCTCTCTGTATCACTTTGTAAGGTTCCTCTCACTAGATTGGTCTAAACAGTATCTTCTGAGGAGTTCTGTGTCACCAAGTTCATTCAATACATCTTTTCTGGACAAATCATTTCTGAGCTGGAGATGTGGAATGGACATCTTAGCAGTGGGAGCATCTGTCGTAAGCTGCTAAGACAGGGTGGATGGGTGTCCAGGAACGGATTAATTCATTTTACATTAATTCCTATGGGGAAAATAGTTTTGGTTTCTGATCGTTTCAGATTTTGAATGACATTCAGGAATGAATTAAGTTCAAGACCTGAGGTTCCACTATTTTTTTTTTTTTTTTTTTTTTTGGTAATATGCTTGTTGACTGTCTGTGGCACAGCTTATGCATAACAAATTATAATGTTCTCAGTGGATTATGGATGCAAGATTCTGATAGCTGGTAAATAACAAAAAAAATTCAACCTACTGAAAAATTAAAACTTAATTGAATGTATTTAACATGAATGTTCTCCAAATATGGTAAGTTATTCAGAAACCTTTTCTGCATCTTGAGATTTAGTTAATTACAATTCCACTCTGAATTTACTTCTTACAATCTGTACTGACATTCACAGGGATATTGAAATGCTCAAAATTTTTGGAGATATGAAAGTGCTAAGACTTCAAAAGATACTGAACTTACCTTTTTCTATTGGTGCCTTTTTCAGTGAAGACAACAAAGTAGCAATAGCCTTCAGAACAAAGCTTATTTCAGCAATACGATGCCTGAAACAAAATAACTTGTTATGGCAAATCTTGCAAACTTTTGATGTGATCAACTTTTTGACCAAATATATCTTGGATACCAACTGTATCCAACATGCCTGAATGACGAAAACACCATTAGCATCCAAAGATAAGTTTTGAAATGCTGAACAAGTTGTTAGAAGCTGGACCCATACCTGGTTTATTAGCCATATGACATTTAAAAAATTCTCCATTCATATCCATACAATTAATCTTACTCCCTTGTACTGTTTCTTCAGGTGTATCAATGAATTCTATGATAAAAATAAATACTTTTCTAAAACCTTAGCACAAGAAAATTCAAAGCTATACTCACTTGAGTTACAATGGAATCCAGGAAAGTTTGTGTGTTCAACACATGGTGAGGCCCAAATGTTATTCAAAGCAATAAAAAAAAAAAAAAATATATATATATATATATATATATATATATATATATATATATATATATATATATATATATATATATATATATATATATATATATATATATATATTATCGAATACCTAGAGAAAAGAAAAAGAACTCTTCACTAACCTTGGTAATGGACATTTTCCACTGAGCTTCTCATCCTCCACATACTTAACCAGAACTTCTCTGAATCTGTGGAGAAGTGAAGTGACAGCCAATTTAGTGGTGACCTGTGTAGAGTCTGACTGTGCTAAAGAACTAGTTGAATCTTGTGCCGTGAACCCATTGCTCGTTTCCAAAGACTTCCTGGATGAGCCTTTATCTGCAAAAGTAAGAAGACAAATGCTTCTTATCAACTACAAATCTAAGTTCATGTATTACATCTACAACAGTGGAAGCATGACTCACCGGGTGAACTAGGTACAACACACTGAAGCATGATCATGTTTGTATAATAAAATTTTTTATTTATTTATTTATTTTTTTTGGGGGGTATTAATGTAGACTTGTTTTTTTACAAATAAGTGTAATGTAAATAAACTTATTTCAAGAGGTGAGTGTATTATGTAGTTAACCCCTAAACGACAGGGGGGTTATTTGACTGTGCTGCCAGGACCACAGGTTGACCTCAAAGCATGCAAAACAGCCTGTTTTCGCATGCTTATTATTCATAACCTACAATGAACAAGTGAAAGAAAATGGTATTCACCCCACAATCAACTCCACTTTCAAATGGCCCCATCCAGAAATTTGTAGGTGCCATGGTTATGGAGATACCACAAGTTGAATGAGATGGTATCAGCGTACATTGAGTATAGCTCAGCTGCGCATCCTATCAGCTCATCCCAGCCATGGCTTGGGGATAAAGAAAATGGGTGCTCCATGATTTTCCATACATCCCATATCCAGGCATTTTCTCTGCCCCTGCACATTACAATGGCTAATACTGTGGTTAGCTAACCATACCAGACTGGCTATGCGCTGCAGTGGAGCTAAGGAAATGCAGGGATGAGCGAGCCGAATCAGACACACCGGAATTACATTTCTGGGAACTGGCCATGATGGAGGCAAGCTGTAGACTGACAACCCTTGCTGTCTGACTTGAAACCAGTGTAGTCATACCTCGGGGTAGTAAATCCACCAGAAAATAGCATAATTTGGCTTTATTTTAGTAAAGACATTGATCAATGTCCCTGTTCCTTTACGGGTTAATCAATGAGCACAACTTTACAATGCACAAGTTCATTGTTAAATTTTTAATATTTTCGGCTAACCAAATCAGTAGTAATAGGAGCAGCAGCAGGATGTAAAATACAATAATAAAATGAAAGCTAAATCTCTGATGAACTCACCTGTATTGTCAAGCTCTGGATCAAGGTCTGAAGGAGTGAGAAGGGAGAACTGAAGAAGTGTCTCAAAACAGGTTTTTGCAAATTCTTCCCTCAGTTTGAAGCCCTCACAATCTGCTGAAAGTAATGAGTGCTAATGATGTGATGTGGGCAATACATATACACCTTTTTTTTTTTACAGTTGTCTTACACTAGGACCTTGATCTGGACCTGTCTTTATTATTGTTCCAACTTTCAGACTTATATACACCTACATTTTCAGTTATTCCCACCAAAGAAAAGAAGAAAACTCTTCAGTTCCAATACCAGCTAATGTTTGAAAAATACAGCAAACATGAAATCACTAGGTATACATTTCATTAACACATGCCTATGCCATCTCATTTGAAATGTATAAACATATCAATTCATAGCTTTGTGATATTTTGGAATAAAGTGAAAAGATGAGTCTTTCTTTAAAGTTTTTCCTATAACATGATGTTACTGAAAGATAACTTATGCCTGGCAGAGAAATATAAAACAATATTTTTCACCATGCTCAGCTCAACAAAAATAACAGCATGGCATTATGAAGATAATTACAAGAGTTTCATCACTTACCAGAATCTACTCCAGAAGCAGACTCAATTGAGCCTTTATTGAGAAGCACCATGATTGAAACTATGAAATCACTGGGTGTGGATGAAGCATATGGAAGAATTTCTTCCCTTATCAGTTCAACCACTTGACAGTCTATACCTTCATCTCTCTCAGCATCTTCACTACTCTGGTTAGCTGGTGGGGGGCTGAGGAAGATCATCATATATTACACACTGAATCATAAAATCTAAATGTAAAAGTATCTAAATGCTAAAATCTACAAGTTGGTAAAACAGGATCACAACAAAAAAGTCAGTGAGGTTGCAAAAGCTGATGGCACTAAGATAAAGTACAACTTAGAAATACAGCCTCCTGAGATATTTATAAAATTTGATCTATATATCAATCTCATATTCCCAAAAAAGTGAGGTTATTGTTTAGTTTTTTTTTTTTTCCTAAACAATAACAACCTCAATATTTTCTTCTACTTTTCGTGATTTAAAATCTGCTAGTTTAAAGAGAAATTTTTAATGGCAATTTTTTACATTTTTTTTCCAGGGTCAGATCTTAAAACAATTGAAAAAATTTTAAATCAAAATTTTTATCTGATAATAGAGATACATTCCTTCCTTAAAGTAGACACATTGTACATATAGTATGTTCAATATTCTTTTGTGTTAACTCTTTCACTGCAATATACAACAATTCACAGCACTAAAAACAATACAAACAATACATTGTGCCTTATCTGATAATAAGAGATATCTTTCTTACTTAAAGGAGATACATTGTGCCCCATCTGATAATAGAGATATCAATATTGAGCACCTACAAGAAAAAAAGAGGATAAAAGAAGAAAAGATTTTGTGATTTCTGTCTGGTACAAAGTTTGGAGGTGGCTGTAAAAGAAAAAGATATCTAAGAGTAATTAGTGATTAAGAAACAAAGTGGCAAAATAGCACTGAAAGGATTAATAGGAAGTGTATAAAAAATTATATTTAACATAAACATATTTCACTTTTAAACAAAGTGTAAAATGTAAGAACACACTCTATTAATTGACATATCAACATTTTTCTACTTTTCCTGATTTCAAATTCTGTAGTTTAGAGAGAAGTTTTTTAATAAAAAAAATTTATTATATATTTTTTTCATGACCTAGACTTCAAAAATATGAAAAAAATTTCAATCGCAAAACTTTTATCTGATAGTAGAGATATCTTTCTTACTTAAAAGAGATACATTGTGCTTTATCTGATAATAAGAGATATCTTTCTTACTTAAAGGAGATACATTGTGTCCCATCTGATAACAGAGATATCTTTCTCACTTAAAGGAGATACATTGTGTATCATTAAATATTCTCTTCTGTTCATAAGAATGGTGCATAGATAATTATATTTAACTTAAACCATATTTCAATTTCAAGGCAGGACAATACTGTTTTCTATCAATGAAGGAATTAAGATACAGAGGGAAACCTGGTCCTCCTAACTCCATCCCCTGAAGTTATTTTTTATGACCTACAAGGAATACAATCAATATTCCTTCAACCCAGCATTCTATAATGTATAAATCCTTACCTGTTTGAGAAGAGAAAACTGTCAAGGGCTGTGCCTAACACAGGCCACATATCTTTGAAGTGTGTCGGATGCTCGCGTGCCAGCTGAAGACCTTCCTGAAGCACTGTCAGCAGTGTGGTGATGACCAGCTTCCAGGTGGTTTGAGCAGGACACTGGTATTTGAGCCGCAAAGGAGTAATTGTGGCCTGCAATAAATATGTTTATCAACAGGAAATCAAATAACATGAAAAGGACCTAGGATTGACAACACAAAACCACTCATTACAAGAAAATTACACTTTTATAAACTGATGACTTTCTTTCTCTCTCTCTCTCTCTCTCTCTCTCTCTCTCTCTCTCTCTGTCTTTCTTTCAGGAAATGGGAACAAGAGGCAAAAGATCAAATACATACTTTGAATACTCTATCCATAATATATCTTCACCCCCTCTTCCTCCTTTCTCTCTACACTATGAAGAGAGAGATGTTCCAACTAACCAGAGGTCAATCTTCTAGTACTGATGAGGTGGTGATTGGTCTATGAGGAAGACAGCTATATTCAAGGAACTGGTTACCTTTAAAGTTTCATTTTAAAGTATGTGAAAGAACTTAAGAGTATTATATAAAACAAGATATATATGCAAAATTATGTGATTACAGTATGCATGGAAAGTTTTGTTGCTTCCTGAAAAAAAAAAAGTTTATGTTGAGCAGGGAGAAAGGTTATAAATACACATGCATCATCAAAATTATCAGTATTTACTGACATTACCCTTACTCTTTACAGTTTCCTTAAGGTGTTTAAGGCCATTTAATGCAAGTATATGAAGATAAGTTGGTGAAAAGCTGGCCTTAAGGTGAATGCAGCCTCAAGTTTACGCACAGATGATGTGTCCATACTGCGCAGCTATCTTTTCATTTCTGACCATAAGTTTTCAATTGGATTGATATCTGAGCTGTTCCCAGGCCAATCATGAAAAAAGGGAACCCTACACTCTGTCAACCACTGTGTAACAAAGTTTACAACATGTGCAGGAACCAAATCCTGCATGAACACTTTTTGCTTTTGTTTCTTCAAAAGAATCACATGACACATCACTCAAAAGTTCTAAGTAATTGTCTTGGTTCACTTTTTCATTTGCAGGAAGAATCACCAATTCACCAAATCCATAACAGGTAAAGCAGTCCCAAACCATAAGTGATGCTGGGTACTTAACAAACATGGATGTGAACTTACGATCCAAGGAATCGCTGCCTGGCCTGCAGTACGCTCATGATGAAGGACTCCCAGTGATAGTAAAAGTTACCTCATCACTACATAGCACAGTTTTCCACTGCTCCTCATTCCATGCTAGGTATTTTTTGCAAAATTTGGTTTTCTTGTCATTCTGTAGTGCATTTAACAGTGGCTTTTTGTTGGGAAAGTAACTTGTATCCCAAGTCATCATGGAATATCTGCTGGACATTCCTCAGAGACACATCTTCCAGTAATTCTGAGTTTTTTTCAACCTTTAATTCCAGTGCTGTCAGCCTTGGATACTTTAAAACTTGCTGGGAAATAAGTGCACAGGTCTTCCAGGTCATCTTATGAGGCCTTCCAGACTTGGGAAGTGAGGCAAGTGCATCTGCCTCCCTGGCATCCTTGAATCTTCTCACCAAGCACTGGACTGTCCTCTGCTGTACTCCTGTCTGATGTGCTATAAATGAGAGATCGTGGCCAGCTCTGTGTAAGATTACCACCTCCTTTAGTTTATTCTTACTAGTGACCATTTTGAGTAAGTTGACAGGGTGATAGGAAACAAAATAAAGGCTAAATTTGGCTCCACCTGGGGGCATCAGACGAATATAATACCTTTTCTTTATCACAGCTACAAAGTCCAAGTACCATTGGCTAACTGCAGGTAGTAGAGTGTGTGTGGGTTGCCAGTTACTGGTTTGAGTAAATCCTCTATGTGATAAAGAGAAAATTCTACCGACAAATAAGATTACCATATATTTTGGTGTATAAGATAACACCTGAATCAACCTAAAAAGACACAAAAAAGTGGGTCGTCCTATACGTCAGATACAAAAACAATGACCTTAAAATTTTACGCAAAATACCATTGTAGATAAACAATCTTACATTACGACTTTTGGGGAAGTTAGACATAGTAAAATAGGAATCCATTTCGAGAAAATGCGCTGAAATGTTTTCCAGTTGAAAAGTGTGTAAACAAAACTTAATGCAGTACAACTACAACCCTCTGCTGGCATTGTTTACAAATGGACAAAGTAGGAGGCTGTACAAATATTCTCCAGTTCTTCCCAAAGCTGAAGAAGGAGCTGTATAAAGATCTTCAAGGCATGGAACCCCAAGTTAAGCTGCAAAGGAAAGCAAACTGGGGAGAAGATGAATCTCTCCAGCTTGCAATATCATACAGGAACAAAGTCCATATACTGTAAAAAAAAAAATTCAAGAACATCAGTGTAATCAAAAGAAACATAATATATAGGCAAAGATTGCGGCTGACAGCCCAGCACATGCAGGCAGTGCAAGGCAAGGATTTTTTTTGTTTGAGAAAACTGATCGTACTACACATAAATTTTACACAATCTTTGTCCATCCATACTTATTCATAAAAATGCACAAAAACACCTGAAGGAAATTTTATTTTAGGCTTCATTTTGCACTTCAAGATGATGGTACCTTATTAATGGTAATACATTTAAGGTATTTTACTCATTATACTGGTATATCACTGTCTCAGTTGTCTGGTGCTCACTGATCCAAACTATACCACAGATGGTTTGGTAGTTTGAGTGTCATCTTGTACCACTGATATCAGCTAAAACCGCTAAATTCAGACAGAAATTTGGGGGTCGTCTTATCTGAAAGTCATCTTATCCACTGAAATATATGGTAGTTAGCGTGCTTATAAAAAGTTATACTTGCATTCCTTACCTGAATAATATTCTTCAGAACACTTGCTTCAATAACCTCTTGCCAATTTGAAGTCTTCTGGTACAACGACACCACCAATGACATTGATCTTTCAGCAAATGGCACAAAATTCATTGTTACCCAGTCCGTCTGTTGAAAGTTTTTAAAAAATTTAGTTTTCTTACTTTCAATTACAGGGATATAGCAGAAGCAAAACAAGCTTTATATTTTACAATATAACAAGTCCAAAACAGTGCACTTAAGTCTCACTAATTAGTACCTTATACAGGGAGTGGGGTGCATGAAATAACTGAAAGTACAATTCATTAATGACATTTAATAACTAATGTACACATTAAGTGTATAGTGTTGGCATGCAAACAATGATTTCCACTAAAAGTAGTGAGAGCTTTCCCTAAGAACATTTGATGACTGGAGAGCATAATAAACTATACCACTAAAATGAGTTCAGCAAGAAAGAACTGGATTACTCACTTCCTGTTTTGTTTCAGGGAGGTTCACATAACATTTTCAGTAACATGCATGGAACACATGAATAATACATATGTTATTAGGGATGGTGAGAGATAAATAGTAAGGTGGACTGCAATTCTTGTAAGTTCTGTGTTTAACTTGGTGCACATAAATGTAGTTCTTATAATTATGACAAATGGAATGATAGACTTCACTATATATATATATATATATATATATATATATATATATATATATATATATATATATATATATATATATATATATATATATATATATATATATATATATATATATATATATATATATATATATATATATATATACACTTTATTCTTACAATGCAGAAATTTAGTTTACAACTAAAATTGGAATAAATAAATCACTAGGATACTGACTTTTACTAGAGTTACGTAGCTAGTCTAAGAATAAAATTCCATACATAAAAAGTCATATTCAGGCTTATCAAAACTACAAAAAAGAAAATCCATTTATGTGAAAAATAGCAATACTAAAAAATATAAACAGAAAATAAAAGAAGAGCACTTAGGCATACATAATATGCAAAAAACTTACTGATCCCTTTGAAGTGTGAGGTCTGGTGAGGACATTGCCATAACTTGGAGCCTGACAGCTGTAAGATGAAAACTGCAGTAAAAGGGAGAACAACTGTGGTACCATGGCTCTAGATGCTCCACTGCCCTCAGTTATCTGGCGGGAGAAAACAAAAGGCAATAATCTTCACTGCCACATAATTAAATTATTTTCAGGGGCTCTAAATGAGACTCTATATTGTTGCCCTTCACACAGAAAATAAATTTCACCATGATCAATCAACTTAGTAACTCTACTGAAAGTTTTGTGAGAACCTTATTTTCATTATCTATTCAAGACCATAGCTGGGCATGATAACAAAAAAAAATTTACCATGATAACCAATAAATTGATAACAATAACCTTACCAGTGATAACTGATAATCAATAACTGGCAATAAATTTCCCATGACAACCAATAAATTGATAACAATAACCTTATCAGCAATAACCGATAATCGATAACTGGCAATAAATTTACCTCCCAATAAGGTAATAACCAATAAATTGATAAATCCAAAATTCTGATACTAGCAATAATGATACTGATATTTTAAATAAAAAGTTGATAAATTCAAATCTTTATCTTTATTTTAGAACAAATTTTTAAAATCTTAGAAAAATTCAAATTCCTGTCTCTTCACTAATGAAAAGTAGTTTTGAGTAAAATAGCTACATTTGATTTTGAAAGTTTAAAACTTCAACATGCTCATGTTCCAAAAATTAAGATTATTGGTTATTGCTAGTTTGGAACTGAAAGTATCAGCGATACTGATGAATTGATAATGCAGGATAAATAATTATCAGATAACCAATAACTCAATATCATTATCATGATAAATTATCACGACAATGCCCACCTATTTTCAAGACCATCTCATGCATAAAATCTAGAGAATTAATCTCCAGGGAGCATCCTGCAAAATATCATCTTGGATCAAGTACTTCTGCAACTGTGACAACTGCATCAAAATATAACCAATAAGCATAAAAAAGAAACCTACTTCCTTTTCCACTCCTACAAGAGCCTGAAGTATGCCTTCTTGGAGTGGTGTAACAACCACCTCTGTGAAGGATGGCAGGATGAATGGTGAGGAATCTCCATGTACTGGCACAGATACACATCCTAGTAAAACTGAGGCCAGCCTGGTGAAGTCACTCACAACAAAGCTGAAAAAATTCCCATTTTACTCAACATTATTTTCAAGACCCTGGTGAAGTGGCTCACAACAAAAATTAAAACGTCTATATGATAGAGTAAAATTTTCACATCTGAGATTCATGCAGACCATATACAGTGTCTCCATTCTATATACTTGTCATAAAATAAACTAATATGTTGAGGACTAATGGCTCTCTCTCTGTCTGTTCATACACACCGATGTTTAATGTGAAGGAAGAGGTGTGGGAAGATGTGAACAAGAGCAGTGAGGAATGGCTGGGAAGGGATGTAAGCATCTGAGCCTCGTGTCACTTCATCTGGGGGTGGCTTGGTCACTTCACTTCCTATTGTGTGCCAAACCTATTCAGAAATTAAATTAAAATATTATAAAAACATGATATATCAAATGAGAAATTAGCACTAACAGTGACCCTTCCTTTCAATAAACAAAATTTTCCTGTGAATTTTCCGTTTCTTTGGAGGAAATTTTTTTCCCATCAAACATGAGGTTTACACAATGCTATTACAAAAATAACTGACTTCATAAATCATGCTTCCACAATCCCTATTAAATTTACTGCTAAAATTATTTAAAGATGTATAATTCATAAATGATCAAAAGACCAATATACAATGATTGTTCTTTTACTGAAAGCTATATAGATAAACATATATAGACATAGATATTGTAGGTTAAATGGCAACTTCTATCAGAGTGTAATTGACAAGCAATCAAGATCCTACAAACCTAGATTTATTTGACTGAGTTTCATTTAACTAAGCTAAGCTTTTACTACCTTCCAAGCAGTGTTCCAGTTGGCAATGGAATCTTCTGGTACTACTGAAAAATTTAAGTGTGAAGGTGAAGTGGAGTCTTCTGGTAAACCCGAGGTGGATGGAGCAGATGACCGGCCAGCCTGAAGCATCTCTTGCAGGGACTTAAGAGCAGCTAAAGATACCTGACAGATAAATACAACCTTAATTACTCTCAACAGCCTTGTTTACAGATATGAAAGTTAAGGGCACAATGTAAAAGCTTTTGTAGAATATCTAGGACAAAGATACAGAATGATACTTGTTTTGTCTGCCTTTCGTCACAATCTGTTAGGATCATATGTCAAGGGAGCACATTACATCACCCATTTGCAGCCATCCCTGATATTCTAAGCACTGCATATCCCTAATGTCCTGAACAACTCTTGTACAGCAAAATAAGTTTTGCTCTAGCTACCTGTCCTACAAAATTCCTACATTCTGCAATGCCAAAAAAATTAACATTTGAATTTTTATCAACTGAAATTTTCGATGGTTTTGCACTTTAAATGTTGCATACCTCATAAAATGCAGAGCTCCTAGAAATTATTATGCCTGATCCCTCCACACATATAGGAGCACATCAAAAATAATTTCAAACCATTGCTAATAAATGAAAGCTTCACCTAGCCTTTATGAAGGAATACCAAAAATACAGCAGCATGGAGACTAATGAACAAACCTCATTGCTTTTAGAAAGAGCAGCAGTATGAATGAAGTCAAGCAGAAGTGCCCATGCTCGAGGGAAGTCTCCCAAACCCTGAAGAATCTTTTGCTTAGTGCTGAATACTCGAGCGACTCCAGATAAAGTGAGTACCTGGAATATCCCAAAAATATATATATCCTATCAAATTAGATAACAAAATCAAATAAGATCATATCAATACTGGTATTGAAAGTAAACACTGGCTTCCTGAACTTTGCAAGAAATAGAGGACAAAATATTTTGTAACTGTTGAATTGGAAGATACAATATTTTAGACAGAATGTCTGAAATGTTAGTTTCATGTAAAATGAGAACCAGTATTGTCAAGAGCAGATAAGAAGGTGATATATATGATAAAAGAAGCTGTGTACACTACCCTCCCAAGTTTTATGCTATCTAACTTTCACAATCCTCCACTTTTGCACTGAGTCCTAAATTCTTACCATCCCAACTCATGCATTATCTCCAAATTTTGTAATTTCATTGCATATAGGTTAAGTCTTCCTACTACTGGCATCACACACATTACCACAACACTAGTCACACCAGCTTGCACACGAGAGAGGATAAGAAAAAGACTGATTTCACACTACATAGTGATGGCAGCCCAGCACTGTAAAAACACACAAACAAATGAGACGTCTCTTACTGCTGCAAAACTGCTGCATCCTACAAAGCCACATCTACCACACAGTGTCGCAACATGCTGAGGTGGCACTGTACTGCCACACCACAGCAGATGTGAGGACAAAACACACACTCACACAGTTCTAGATGTAGTGGAACTGCACCATCGCACCACGCCAAATGAGGACAAAACACACACATAGTTCTAGATGCAGTGGCACTGCACCACTACATCATGCCAAATGAAAGAACAAAAAATACACACTCACAAGGTTCTAGATGCAGTGGCACTGCACCACACCAGATGAGAGGACAAAAACACACACTTACACATTTCTAGATGCAGTGGCAATGCACCACCACACCATGCCAAAAGAGAGGACAAAACACACTCACACAGTTCTAGACACAGTGGCACTGCACCACCGCACCACACCAGATGAGAGGACAAAACACACACTCACACAATCCTAGATGCGGTGACACTGCACCGCTGTGTCATGCAAGATGTGAGGGCAAAACACACTCACAGTTCTAGGCCATGTGGCCAGAATAAATAAGCATTTTCCATGTCTTCAAAACCCTGACTTTTCATGATCCTTAAGTTTAGTGCTATGCCTTTGGAAGAAATCAAGTACAAAACTCAAGAGGGTAGTGTACTAGTTTGGAGAGAGAGAGAGAGAGAGAGAGAGAGAGAGAGAGAGAGAGAGAGAGAGAGAGAGAGAGAGAGAGAGAGAGAGAGAGAGAGAGAGAGAGAGAGAGAGAGAGAGAGAGAGAGAGAGAGAGAGAGAGAGAGAGAGAGAGAGAGAGAGCGCCAGCAGTACTACCGACTCCCCCAGCAACACCAGCACCAGCCCCAGCCCCAGCAGTTCCGGCTTACTCCACGAGCACCACTGGCAATACCACCACCAGGAAAAAAAAGTATAAAAAAAAGAACCGGAACAGCGAGGTCAGAGGAGCCTCTACCACCCAGGGGGCCGGCCCCTCAAGGAGACAGACCCCAGCCAAACCCACGCAGATTTGCCGGTACTGCAATCGGAAGGGCCACAGTACTGAAGACTGCCACACCAGGACTGCTGAGTTGAGGCAGGAGCGACTGCTACGGCAGGTCCTCATGGAGGGGGGATACTTGGCCGCTGCCTTCCCATCAGTATCACCTCACTTGCAGCCCTTTCTGCAGCCCTTTCCGCAGTCTCGCCCGTTTTCAGCTCAGCCTGTTAACTGGGGCCACACTCAGGGTTGGCAATGGAACCCGCCCGGCCTTCGGTACCCCCAACTGAGCCCTGTCACACCCCTTCAGGCAGGACCACAACTCCCTCCAACATGGTAAGGCCCGACCGCCACCGCCACCAATTCAAGGTTATCTCCGCCAATGTACGTGGTCTCCGAACGAACATCGGAGACCTAACCCACAACTGTGTACTACGACACGATGCAGATGCAGTTGTGGTGACGGAGACCTGGCTGAACGGAGAGGTGGAGCCATCCTTCGGCAAAATAGGTGGCTACACTCACTGGGCCAGGAGAGACCGACGGAATAGAGCTGGAGGCAGAGTGGCTGTCTGCTTCAGGGAGGGAGTGCAGGCACAACAACTCGATGTGGACACGCCGCCTCAGCTGGAGGTGATGTTCTTCCGGGTTGTGCTGGCCAACCACTCTGCCCTCCTGCTGTGCGCCATGTACCGCCCCCCCCCGACAAGGGCCTGACTCGCTCCTGTACCTCAAGGAGGCCCTGTATGTCCTCCTTGTGACTCACCGCTGCCAACACTTTTTGCTTGTGGGCGACCTCAACCACCACCTGGAGCACGACGCCTACGAAAACCTCCTGACGGTGCAGGGCCTGAAGGACCATGTGACCTTCCCCACTGATGAGCGGGGCGGGACCCTGGACCCCGTCATATCCGACCTGGAGGAGGACACACTCAGCTGCCACCAGCTGGGTCTCATGGGCAGCTCTGACCACCATGCTGTCCTGACCCAGGTGGACATGGGTGTGGCTCGTGACAAGGCCACCACTCGCACAGTCTGGCTATGGGATAGGGCAGACTGGGGCTCCCTTCGCCGAGACCTGCGCAGGACTGACTGGCCTTCCATCCTGCAGGGTGGAGCGGAGGTACAGGCGCGAGCCTTCACTTCCCACCTCTTGGTGCTCCAGGAGCAACATGTGCCCCACCGTGAGTTCGTCGCCAGACCAACGGACCAGCCTTGGTTTGGCTACCGCTGCCGCGTTGCCGCCGAGGCGAAGTATTCTGTGTGGCTCCGCTACAAGCAGAGTCCTACTCGGCGCAACAAAGACCTACATCGTGCGGCCTGCAAGAGGATGGTGACGACCTGCTGGTAGGCCGTAGGGAGGTGGGAGGAGGACCTGCGGCGCCAGCTAGGAGGCCCTGGAGTGGGCAACAAGACTTGGTGGTCCCTTGTTAAGGGCAGACAGGGCCTAAACCGTCAAGACACTGTCCCTCCTCTCACAAGGCCCGACGGAACGGTGGCCACCAGCAGCAAGGACAAAGCCCAGCTGCTGGCCACCCTTTTCACCGGGAAGATGGAGGTGGACGACCCTGAAAGGTCACCGCCTCTTCTGGAGCAGCAGTGCAGAGAGACTGTAACCAAGGTGGAGGTGACGCAGGGGCTTGTCGAGCGTCTGCTGCAGGGGCTCGATGTACAAAAAGCTACCGGTCCCGACAACATCAGCCCGCACGTTTTGAAACAATGTGCCCGTGAGCTGGCTGTACCCCTCACCACAGTCTTCTCTGCCTGCTTACGGGAAAATACCCTTAGTGTGGAAAGAGGCCCGGGTAGTTCCCGTACACAAGAGGAGCTCCAGGTCTGACCAAAAAAATTATCGACCCATCTCCCTGCTCTCTGTGGTGGTGAAAGTGTTCGAGAGGGTGGTGGCAGATGTGGTGTGTCGCCACCTCCAGGACAATTACCTCCTCTCGGACCAACAGTTTAGGTTCAGACCTGGGCGGTCCACCTCCGATCTCCTCATGCTCCTCACCGGGCGCTGGCAGGACGCCCTTGACGGCGGCCTCGACTCTGTTGTGGTGGCCCTGGATATAGCGGGCGCCTTCAACAGGGTCTGTCATGGGGGCCTTCTGGAAAAGTTGAGGGCAAAGGGGATCCAGGGTGACCTCCTTCAGCTCCTTGGCGACTACCTCCAAGGAAGGACCCTCCAGGTCGTTGTCAATGGGCAAGCATCCGAGTCCCTCCCGGTGAGAGCGTCAGTGCCACAGGGCTCAGTGCTGGGGCCAGTCCTGTGGAACATCTACGTGGACGATCTTCTCCGACAGCTGCCGGCGGTCTCAGCTTATGCTGACGATTGCACTCTCTCCTGTACCTACCCTCGACACGAAAGTGTGCGTGCTGCTGAAGAGATCAATCAGCAGCTTGGGGTAATACAGGAGTGGGGGGCACGCTGGCAGGTGACCTTTGCTCCGGAGAAGACACAGGCAATGGCAGTTTCTCGATCCCCCGCTGCCGAGCCAGCAGTGGAGGGAGGGCTAAGCTTTGGTGGCCTTCCTCTCGAACTCCAGGAGTCCGTCAAGATTCTTGGGGTGGAGGTGGATCGAGGGCTGCGGTTTGACCGCCACGTCAAACACATTGCCCTTAAGGCCTCACACCGAGTCTCCTCCTTGAGGAGGGTGGCCAACTTGCTCGACAGGAGAGGGAGGCTCTTGCTCTACAAGGCCCAGATACGGCCTTATTTAGAGTATGCCACCCTCTCCTGGATGTCCTGTGCTGCCACACACATCAACAAGCTCGACGGCATCCAGCGACGGGCGCTGCGACTGGTGGAAGCAGAAGGTGCTCCAGCCCATCCTGAGACTCCCGTCGACACGTTAGAACACCGCAGGGACGTGGCAGCCCTTGTGGTGTTCCACAAGGCACAGGTGCAGGGTGTGCCACATCTGGCGGGACTACGGCTGCCCACCAAAGTCACCTCGCGGGACACGAGAACGGTGTCATCCAGTGGTGACTCAGTGGAAGTGCCACGTTCCCGCTCCAGCCAACACCAGCGCACCTTTTGGGGACGAGTCTCCAGACTATGGAACGTCTTTGCGTCCTCCGTCCCTCATATCAGGGGGATGGATACCCAGGACGTAAAGTTAGCAGCACACCACTGGAGGGGCTCGTTCCCAACCCCCCTGCTAACAATATTAATATAAGTCTAACATAAAGAATGTATATATATGTATATATATTTATATTTGTATTTGTGTGTTGTGTCCCACCCCTAAAATAGGTTGCACACGGCAGTGCGCCTTCGGGTGATAATGTACCTATGTTTAAATAGAGAGAGAGAGAGAGAGAGAGAGAGAGAGAGAGAGAGAGAGAGAGAGAGAGAGAGAGAGAGAGAGAGAGAGAGAGAGAGAGAGAGAGAGAGAGAGAGAGAGAGAGAGAGAGAGAGAGAGAGAGAGAGAGAGAGAGAGAGAGATGGAAAAAAGACCCTGAGGTAAATGCAGTTCTATGTATGAGGCCATACATCAGGGAGTGAAACAAACAGCCAACAATCTAACCTGAGTCTCTGCCCACTGCTTCTGTTGCGTATTTCGAGAGTGATGAATCAGGATATTTCCACCTTGGTCCACCTTATCAGTGCTAGCAGAATCTGACAGCTGTCGAACTTTGTCCAAAAGGGGGAACAGCACCTTGTTGAAAAGAGTTAGCATCAATATCATTAAGTTTAAGAAAAGAATAATAATGTCTCTTAGTCTAAAAAAGTTTTGGAACAATATGAAAACTGGTACCTACAGGACTATTTTCAATCCTAAGTCTGTTTTTTACACTACTGCAATACACCTAAAGTAGAAAGGTAAATATCATTATTTCTAACACTGGAAAATGTACATATAAAAAAAAAAATATATCAAATTAAAAAAAGGAGTATGCTTCACATATATGGGGATTTCCACTCATACTATTCTCTTGAAAAGTGTGGAATCAGAAGTATTTCATCTCCTCAACTCCTGTCTATCTGGGTGACTTGAGCCTCTCTTCACTGCAAGGTTGCAACTCTTGTTACCTTCTAACATTTCTTTCATACTTACTGCTTTTCTGATCTTGCAAACAGCATGCCTCCCCACCTCCAGTACCTAGTCTTCTGCAAAGTTAAAACTGCTATGCTTACATCTTATACAGTGCATAAGATGAACAGGAGCCATAGTGTAAAGGGAGACAAGCCCACAGTTTCTCCAATCAACCCATAATTTTGAACTTGAATCTTTTTGATTACCTGCCAGAGAACAGCCTGCCACGTTTGATTGTGCAGCAAGGCCCCATGAGCAGCAATAGTAGAAAAAAGAGTTTGACCTGCAGACTTTCGAACTGCTGGACGAGAATCAACACATAAATCACCTGAAAAAAAAGGTACTGTGTAATTTGTATGTATTTATTTCTTTCTGAAATAAAATTATTACACAATTACAAATTATGTGTTTTGTTTTAAAAGACAAACTATCTGAAGTGGAGACAAGCACCACATTACGATAAGGAAAAACTATTAGTTAAATCCGGCCAGGAAAACTCAATTTTGTAAGGTCTTTGGATTTTTTGGGTTCAACTGAATAGACTTCTACAGTAGCTACTAATTATTAGCTGGGTAAGGCTACTTTACAAAAAGTATTAAAGGAGATGAGTGATCCAGAGCCTGAAAGACTTATTGTATAAAAACCTTCTACAACAAAATCCAGTTCTAAAGGGGAAAGAGAGATCAAATTACAATGCATAGTGTTGAAAGTGATGTCTATATGGAACTCACGAGATGCATGAGGCCATAAGAAGCTTAAAACTAAATGTACTAGGGAATGAAAAATACATGGCTTTCCATACAGAAGCACAGAAATCTGGTAAAACCTGCATACAGAAGTGGTCATGCAAGGACTCTTCAAGAATTTCAAGTCTAAGTGGATAACAGTGGCTACAATTAATTAAGTAAATACAAACAGGCAACACACACAAAAGGGCAGAATTCCTTGGCTTTCTATTCCAACAGAACCACAAATACAACCAGGAGGGTTGGACTCCTTCTACTTCAAAATGATAAAAAAAATAACAATAATTTTAAAATAAACCTTGACATGCCAAAAGCTCTTGTAGTAGTCTCTCTTCTTAAAACTCAAAACTGTAAGATAAGCAAATTTATCTTATGCTTGACAACTTGATGTTATTCCATACTAACCAAGTCGGGCATAGAGGCACATCCACAATTTATCAAATGGAGGCATGTTGGGCACCCCTGGGAAGTCTGGAAACACCTGGTTGTCTGAAGTGAGGGATACTCGTAACTTTTCTTGATTTTGGTAAAAGTAGTCTGAGATGTTCCACTGCAAATTAAGAAATTTAAGAATTAGTACTTTTCTCATGCTTTGTAGTAACCCTACAGACCTTCAAGTATATGTAGGAGGAATCAGTGTCATGGTGAACATATGAAAAAATTAATACCTCATAATGGTGAGAATGTAAGAAATGGAATGTTTGTGAAATATAAAAGGAAACAATAAACTTGAATAATCACTAAGTCAGTTATTAGAAGTGCAATCAAAAGTTCATAGGCTGTCTGTACAGCAATGAAAGAGTGCAAGACTGTCATGTGCATAGAGCAGGAGCAAGCAGTAACTTTACTTAGTCAGCATACCATGTGGCATCTCACTGACATCATCAAAGACTATGTTGTAGTTGTTTTTGAGACCACATTAACAGGCAAATTTGCAATAACACTACAGATCTCAAACCTAAACAGAGAACAAACAATAAATTGTGTCAAATTTAGGAATTCAGCTGGTCAATAACAAAACATTGCTGAAAGGTGACGAGAGGTTAGGGTGGCCTTCCATGAGCACAGCCCAAAAAGTGTCAAAAACAAATGTATCCAAGTTGATAATGTCACCAATGAGTGATCTGAACAGTTCACGAAATCTTTACATCTGATCTGAACATGCACTGTGTTGCTGCTAAGTCCATTGCCAGTTGCCTGATCCCACAATGAAAACATGCCTCCTCACAATGCATTAAAAACATCTTCCTATTTACCAATTTTGGTTTTGTACAAGTTCCTCCTCAACTCTAAAATATAGGTAGTTTAAGATAAAAGGTCCAAAGTTTGGATGTCATGAAGAGGATCTAATGCAAATCACAGGAAAACTAATGGGACTTTCAGGAACCATTCCAATAACATAAGTTTTGCAAGTAGTGCATTCAAGAGAATGACAGTTTAATTGAAATCAGATGCGTCTGTTTTTTTGTGGGTGTAGTCCAAGAACGTTTTGTTCACACACTGTAAATGTTTCACTACACATTATGAATTAAACTAATGCTGATATCATCTCTTATACTGTTGAATATTGCTTGCATTACTAAATCATTAATGCATCAATGTAAATTGTGCCACTGTTTGACCATAAGAATAATTACAGTCAGCAAACACTGATCTTGCATTGCAGAGGCACAGGTTACTGGGTGAGCGCATTTTACTTGAGGCCTTTCAGCAAGCATAAAAAATGAGCCGACACAAATTGACTTATTGTGCATCCTTCCTCCTCATTCACACCCATAGCAACAATGACCAGTGTTCATTGTGTCTTTTGTGATGCGAGATCAGCTCTGTTCTCAGAGTGAAACACATAATATTCTGTTTATGCTGTGGTGTTTGTAGTGATGAGTGTGAGACAGACCAGTCATGGTGATATCGTTCAATCATAGATCTTCAGATGTAAGGTTTGAATGGTGTCAATATAGCAAAACATGTGAATTCAGAAACATGAAACTTCCAGAACCTTAATTAAAAATTCATCCAGGGAAGCAGTGAGGAATTGTCTTTTCACTATTATGTTGGCGGCATCCCTTTATCTTTATCCCATGGCTTCTAGCTTTTCTGCAAAAGTAGTTTGACTCTAGTGCAACTCTTATAGCAAGGCAGATAAAGGGCAGTGGGGATGCCATCACCACAGCTGTGAAAAGATAATTCTTCACTGCCTTCCTTAACAAAAATCTCTGTACGAGGTTCAGGAAGTTTCGCATTTTCTAATTCACAGGTTCTGCGACACCACCACCATTCAAGCCCAACATGTGAAGATGTATGATTGAATGATATCACCATAACTTGTCTGCCTCACACCTATCTCTACATATACTACAAAATGAACAGAGAAAAATGCATTTCAACATGAGAAAAAAGCCAATTACACATCAGCAGAGACAATGAATACCGACTCAGGAAATTAATACTGGTCATTGTTGGTATGGGTGTGAGTGAGGAGAGATACACTTGAGATGCCAATAAGTCAATTTGACCCATCCCATTTTTTTATGCTTGCTGAGAGGCCTTAAGTAAAACACGCTACTCAAATACCCTGTGCCACCATGAGGCAAGATCGGCGTTCACTGAATGTATCACCAATCTATATGATTCCCAGTGGTCAGCAGATGGGAGGGAACTTAACATTAAGCCATTAAGCCAGAAACCATGCCAAATTACCTTAATGAATCTTGGTAAAAGCCCTAAAATATAAATGGAGACAACTCAAATTGCCTTCATCCAGTCAAAGATTCTAACCTGGGTCCTTATTGCTGAGCCAAGCATGCTAACTCCTACATCAACAGGTCTTAAGTTATCATAAAAAATGTTTGTAATAGTAGTTGAGTTACTCTACAGGCTGCTTGTCAAATTAGGAATGAACAGGATGGCTTGTAAATTCCAAAAGTTGTGCCAAATTTCAGGAAATGTAAAGATTTATATGTGGCCCTTGTGGATTTAGAGAAGGCATATAATTAAGATGAAAGGACAGCTCCTGTTAACACTGAAGAGAGAAGATGGGGAAGATTTTCCAGAAATGATAGGTATACAAAAAATACATGATCACATTTGCTATTCAACATCTTCACAGTGTGCTTCTTGAGATGAATGCTACTGTTACAAACTGAAACTGGGGGAAAATGAGAACTGAACTATTGAGCATTTTGCAGATGACACAGCTCTAGCTGCAGATTCCAGGGAAAACCTGCAAGAACTGATCACAGAATTCAGAAAAGTGTGTAAGAGAAGGAAGATGAAAACAAAGAGGTAAAGTAGCTAGAAAATATGGTGGTGTACATGCAGAGACACTGGTTTTGAATGGTGAAATATTGAGGTGGCAAATGAGTTTATTTTGAGGGTTTGCTTGGATATCTTTCACTTTGATTTTTAATTTCTTCCCAGATGTAATATAAACTAAACAATTGGAGAATGGTGTTGTAATGTACAACTATATCCAATTACAAAACTCTGCCTTCCTTAGTTTCCTTGGCTCTAGAGAATAATATTAGCCAACCTTTTCATGGTCACTGATACATTATTCCTATATTGTCAAAATTAGGTTGCATAGTATTCAATGATAGACTTTATAAACCAGAGAATGGAGGATAAACATAGTAAAAAGATATCAAGCAAAGTCAACAAATCAATCCTTCAGATCCAAGATATTTTTTTTTTTTTTACCATTAAACCAATAGCTGTCAGTGATATATTTAGTTCTTGAGTCTGAGAGCCAAATTTGGCTGCTGTGTCAACAGTAAGAGGCAAGCAGCTCCAAGGCATGAGAGGCAGGAAGTCTGTCACAACCAGCTGCAGGCACTGGAAAGCCAATCGCACAAGGTGTTCACTGAAAAAAGAAATAAAATAAATAAATAAATAAATAAATACAGTAAACCCTAATTATACTGGACAATGATAAATCAGATTATCACTGAAATTCATTCAGATATCTGAACAAACTTTTCACAAACCAAATAAGATTCAGTTTATAAGACGAGAGCCCACAGAAACCTGACTCAACTGTGTAAAAATACAAATAACTAAGTTAATAAACAAAAGGAAGAACAGCAATAAAAATTGTGATACTTACCTGTGATTGTCATTAATAGCCCCAATTATGTTTAAAATGAGAGGCCACCCATGATGCAGCAGCTCCCCACAGGAATGGAGGATGTGGAGGAGGGACTCAAGCTGCTTCTGGCGTACATCAGGATGGCCAACCAGTGACACCTCAGACAATGGTGACAGCAGCAGCGTTTGCAATTTCTGGTGACAGAATATAATCATTATTATCAACAATCTGCATTGTATTTCATTTTAATAACATGTTAGCAGGTAGCCATAGTAAGATTCCAGAATGATGAAAATTTCCATATGATAACTAAACAAGCAAAAATTTTTTTTCACATATTACAATACTCTTGTTTTCAGCTCTTTCCTTCCTATTAATTTCTTACTAACTCTTGCATTAATAAGATGGACAGAGTAAGTACAGTCAGCGACATATATGATTAGAACTCCAGACATGAGCATCACATTGCACAAACTGGCAACTCGCTCCTTGGTCTGAAAAATCTGCCAGGAGAAAATAACTACATGGCAACTTTGTTAGCCTCTTGTGTTTTTCAAAGTATAGAATAACAGATTCAGTGTTTGACAAGTTGACATAAGGGAAAGTTCTGTTTTGTGACCACAACTTGCTTCAGCTAACAAAACGGCTGTTTGTTTTAAACAGTGTTTTACTAAGGTGATGTGCAATGCCTGGAAAATATACAGGCCAGTTACATAGTATAATTGTTCGAGTTTCAATAAAATGGTGAAACAAACAGAAAAAATAAGCCATGTAACTAATGGAGTGAAAAGATTGATTGTGTTGGTGAAGAAACAGAGCAATGAGGGACACAAGGATGTGCCTCATCACTAACATGGTGGTGGGCTGCCTGAAAATGTTTGACAACACCTTAAGTGATGTCAAGAGACAGTTTAGGGTCATCTTCAGCTTACACCAAATAAGTAAAAAAAAAAAAAAAAAAAAAAAAAAAAATTAGGCAGCCAACCACCAAGTTTGTGGTGAGGCACATCCTCGTATCCCTCATCACTCCATTTCCATTATTCTATCATTTCAAAAACATATGAAGGGCTAACATGAGCTGCCATGTAGTTATTTTCTCCTGGCAGATTTTTTCACACCAAGGAGGAGCAAGTTGCCAGTTTGTGCAATGTGACACTCATGTCGGCAGGAGTTTTAATTACATATGTCACTGACTATAGATAGTTTTGTGCATGAAGGTTAAAAGAGATGGAATCAAAAGCTTTTCATCTCATCAACTCCTCTCCTCTAAATGACTGTCTTCAGCCTCTTTCTCATCACTGCAATATTGCATCTCTTGCTATCTTCTACTGCTATTTTCATGCTAACTACTCTTCTGATCTTGCTAACTGCATGCCTTCCCTTCTCCCACAGCTTCACTGCACTTCACTTTCTTCTTTCTCTCACCCCTATTCTGTCCACCTCTCTAATGCAAGAGTTAACCAGTATTCTTAATCATCCATTTCTCAGGTAAACTCTGGAGCTACCTGCCTGCTTCTGTATTTCTACCTTCCTATGACTTGAATTCTTTCAAGAGGGAGATTTCACAACACTTATCCTTCAATTTTTGACTACCATTTTGGACCCTATTCAGGGACTGGATTTTTGTTGCCCTTGGCCAATGTACCTCTTCATTAACAAGAAAAAAATAGAAAAAAAATTTAGCAAGTTCAGAAGTGCAGTAACTACAGAAATCATATCAGAAGATTCCAAGAGATGCAACACAGCAGTGGAGTGTGAGGGACTAAATATATGGGAACTCTCTTCCTAAACATAAATTAAATAGTCAGACAAAACCACAAAGCTTTTACAAGTTCAGCAGCCAAAACAGTACATTATGCTATGCAGGATTTCAGTTCTCGACATTAAATTACAATGAAAAAAATTATCCTAGTTGGTCATTTTCAACCATGTAGTTGCTGAATAATATGAAACAAGGATGGTGCCCACACTCCACTTAAGCAAATGAAAATTGATTGATTTACCTGATTGTCTTTGAGTGGTGGGTTGTGTTTGTGTGTGAGAGCAGCCTTGACCAGGTAGGTGACTGCTTCCACACCCCATTCTCTCATCCGCACATGGGGATGTTGACACACATCTAGTAGATGATTTGTCACAGGCCTCCAGAGAACCTCCACACGACCCAAATTTACCACACCTGGAATAATGATCTTAAATAAGCCTTCCATTTCTCTCATCCAACCACTGCAAAAGTTATCTTCACAGAGGATACATAAAGAAATTTATCTCTCAGATAAAACACACATTTAGTCCTTAATTTATGTAAGTATTCTCTCTCTCTCTCTCTCTCTCTCTCTCTCTCTCTCTCTCTCTCTCTCTCTCTCTCTCTCTCTCTCTCTCTCTCTCTCTCTCTTGTACAGCATTCAATGGTTCCCAGCAAGTGTCATTCAATATTAATTTTTCTGCAGTCACCTACAGAAAAACTAGAATAGCAAAAGTACTCAAAGAATCTGTGAAAGATAGAGTAACTATAATCATGTAATTACAACATATTATCTAATATCTTACCACTAAAATATGAAGAAATCTCACATAATCAGATAACTACATACCAGTCTCAAGAAGCTTTGCTACAGCAAAGAGGGAGGGCTCCCTATTGGTATATGCAAGTTCCATGGACTCTCTAGACAGCTGGCAAAGTGCATCAATGAGATGGTGAAGAGCCACATCATTAAGATGCTGAGATGACTCAAATAATCGACTGAGCATTGATGACAGAACTGGCAGATCAGCTATGACAGCTGTTGTGATCACCGCATTTGTCTCTGCAGTGCTGCGTCCAGCCTTGAATAAATTTTAAGGTTCAGAATAAACTTTAATTAAAAAATAGTTAATTAAGCTGTATTGTTCATGATGTATTTCAATCTCTCCACAAAATATAAAGAAAATTAATTTCGAGACTTTACTTTTAAACTTCCTCCAGTAGAAGGCTTGAGACCAAGGATCCACACCAGGTGCTGCAGGGTTGTGAGGAGGAGGTGCCATGCAGCCCCAAGGACTCCTCCATGGCAGTGGGCCATTGACAATGTTGCTCTCATACACTGGAGATTCTTGTTGGTCAACATCACTGGACCTTGTTGTGCTCCCACAGGAAGTGAGGGCGTGGCTAGGGCTGTTCCCACTGCCACCACTTGATGACGCACCTAAAAATATGTTCAAGATACAGCTGATCAGACTAAAAGCAAAAACTGCATGGTACTGTTTATGTGAAATGACTGAAATCTGAATATTATAATATAATTAAGTTCTTGGTATTTAACCAGATAAAAAAATATAATGGAAACATGATGATAGAAATTGATGTCACAAATAAAGATACAATTGTGCATACAAAAAATTAAGTGATAATTATTAAAAAAAAAATGTAAATGAAAATAATAAATTAAAGAATTAAATTCTAGATTATGCCACGTTAAGAATAACTAAAAGGTCGTTGAATCAGCATGGATGAAGTAAATCACCTGATGAAGAGGAAAGATTCAATATGAACTAAATGACATTGCCTCTGCTTGGCTAAGCTAAAATTATATGTATTTCAATTCCGAAAAGCTAACAAAACAAGATGAAATTTATATATCAATAGTTTTGCTTCTAAGACAGCAATGATGCAATACTCATTTATGATCCATATCTATGCACTTGTTGAGTCCTTTCTCTCATCAGCTTTGTACATGCACTTTCTCTTCAGTCACATCTATACTATAGGAAATGCAAAACTCAAGAGATTTTCACATATTTTCCTGTGGATTTACTATTACCTCAGAGTCATAATACTGGTGTTGTGATTCAGTACTTGGGGAACGCTGATGGCCCCGAGATACTGAGGACGATGAAGCTGCAGCAGCAACACTGGCATTGTTGAGCACCGTCAGGGTGTAGTGGGGTGGGAGACATGACTTACAAAGAGCAGTGATGAAGGCATCACGAGGAGTAGTAAGCTCCAGCTTACCAGCCAAACTAGCAAAAGTCTGTCAAAGTAAACAGTGATAAACATGAGTTTTATGCTGTTATTCAAGTAATCTACAAAAATGGATACAACAAATCTTACAGTAACAATGAATGACAAATACAGGGAAGTCCGTATGATATGAGCAGTTAGGTTCCACTTGAATTGCTTGTATAGTGAATTCTTGTATAACAAAACAAATAACTAATGGCAAAAAAAAGGGGTTAGGTTCCATGACCCTTGTTAAAGGCAAGTTTTCAAACTAAAACGTACAATACCAAACGCAACAAACATGTCTATACAGTGTTCCCCCATTATTCACAGGGGTTACATTCCAAAGCCTCCTGCGACTAACAAAAATCTGTGAATATGGGAAACCATCCCTACAAGGCTCAGCAATATTCCTATTTATAGTTTAAACTATAAAATATATGTCTCACATTTATCAAACACATTTCAAATTCACCTTAACACAATAAAAAACGATTATTATACATATAGTATATAATTCTAATTTTAAAAAAATACAGTACACTGTAAAATGAAAAGGGACTAAACTAACATGAACAGTAAACCTTTGACACAACAAACATCTACTTACTGAATTTCAAGTACAATGCCCCCTTTAAGACTGCTGCCTGCCTCCTCCTCCTCTCTCTCTCTCTCTCTCTCTCTCTCTCTCTCTCTGAATATAGCAAATTTTCATCTTTAGTGACACACCTTTCCACTATATATGTTCATTATAATGAGGATTTACAGTAATCTACAATAACTAAAAGAATAATCCAGGCTGTTTGGTCCAAAAGACTGAGCCAGTGGTGACCTCTGGCAAATATTGGCAAATATGCAAAATTACGAATACTAAACCATGAATACACAGGGGAACACTGTATTAAAGAACTGTTGATAAAGCAACCTGAAAGAGAAAACAGCATACAAAGAACATGAATTCATATTAATCAAACATAAAATATGCATAACACTCACGAATGCATAGTTAATGAGACAAGGAAGGTAACTCGCTCACCACTCTTATGCCTCTTAATATTCCTTCTTTGCAGGTGTCATTGGTACTCTAGCTCACTTAGCCTTACAGCTAGGACTCACACCAGAACTCATTGGCCATTCATTGGAGGCATAGTTAGCATTTCAGAGACAAAATAAAGCACAATCTATACACCATATGGTCAGTCACACACAACACCACACCAAAAACAGCAAATGAAAGAACACACCAGCAGTAACACTGTAACACATCCAAGCACCAATCAGTCACATAAAGCACTGTACACTGTATTTGTACTGTATTCTAAGTATGCTTGCAAGCAAAATGATGATAGTATGAGTATAATAACGAGCAGTAAGATCATAAGAGTGGGAGTCTGAAAGACATCGAGTTTAGTTTAAGATAGGACTGGCAGAATGGTGGGATAATGTATGGTAGATAAGGGACAGTGGAGCGGTGTGCAGTTCTCTTCCAGTGCTAACAAACTCATCTCTGCATATATGAATTATCATACATTACCATACAGCTCAGATGTATAGGAAGTGCAGAAAGGTGAGCATTTTAAACTCTTTAATTTTACTTGCCTCAGACTGAAGCTTGTATCATCAGATTTTTGCACTTGTATAGAGAAAAGTCTCTAATTTACACATCGCATCATCAGTTTCTCATATAACAGATGCTAGTATAATGGGATCTCCCTGTAATCTAGACTATCCTAATTTATATAAAGAAATGCTCTTATCGTTTCTTTATCAACATGAGTTTTGCTTCATGTGCTGTTAATAAATAAACAAACAGAGGATTTTGAGTGTAGCAATATACCTGTATAGCTTTGAGAATATTCTCTGTGGCAGCCTCATCTGTGCATGCCTCAAGAAGGATGGTCAAGGCAGCCAGCAGACCACACCATGCTGAATTGACTAGCTGCTCATGAATCCTCCGCTCTTCCTCACTTGGGTCATACTGTTCATTCACACCTGGAAGAGAGTGGCAAACGTGTGTTTTATATGACATCATATTCATCAACTGTGGGCCTGTTTTACTGCTACATTCTCCATGTTCTCCAGATCTCACAATATTAGACTACAACCTGCTCCCACACATGAAGAAAAACCTCCATATATTTGCTGATGATGATGGGATGAAGGAATCTATCATGGAGACTAAAGATTTTAAAAAACTTCTTCAGAGAAAGCCTGGAAGCTCTTGAAGGGTGTTGTGAAATTTGTGTGCTCTTGAATGGAAACTATATTGAAAAATAAGCATTAACACTCTTATTCATCATTATCATGTCTGTTGTTTCAAGATCAGGCTGTGGACTTCATAAATGCCCATTGTGTGAATATATATATATATATATATATATATATATATATATATATATATATATATATATATATATATATATATATATATATATATATATATATATATATATATATATATATATATATATATATATATATATATATATATATATATATATATATATATATATATATATATATATATATAAAATGTCTTGTTCAATAAGGATAATCAGCCATTAACATTATTGGGCAAGAGAATTTTGGACAGTAAGGTTAATGATCAGGTTAGGCTGATGTTACTGAGCAAGCCATTAACGTGTGTGGCCTATTATCCCTGTTGAGCACAACATATATATATATATATATATATATATATATATATATATATATATATATATATATATATATATATATATATATATATATATATATATATATATACACAATGGAACCTCAGTTCTAGAACTTGATTAGCTCCTGAAGGCCATTTGAAGTCTGAAATGCTAAAAAACTTAAGAATCAATATAAAATGGATTAATCCATTCCCAGACACCAGTCCTCCCTGTCTTAGCAGCTTATGACAGATGCTCCCACAGGCAGGACGGCTGCTTCACAAAATCTCCAGCTCACAAATTATTTATCCAGAAAGGATGTATTCAATAAACTTAGTGACATAGAACTCATCAGAAGATATTGTTTAGACCTTGCAGGTATTCTCTTTGTCACTGATCTAGTGAGGAAAGCCTTACAGAAGGATACAGAACGGAGCAACCCACTTACTGCCACAATGAAGGTGATCATAACAATTAGACATCTTGCTCCTGGGAAAAGCTACTGGAAAAATGCAGTTGTGCAGTAATGATGGTGTTGGGGGTCATCAAGAGAACCACAGGTAGCTCAGGATTATTCTTGAGCATCAAAAACTGTTTGTTTACATTGAGCCTTTTCAACAGGATCATATTTATCTTATTTCAAAGACTGAATTACTGTCTTAACCACTGTGTCTCTCCTCCAAATATATAAAAACAAAGAAAATATTTACAAAAACTATAAATCAGTAATAAACAACAACTTTTACTATATCTTTTAATATTTGAAATCAAGTAACTTTATTCTAGAAGTGAATTATGGTACCACAACTGAAGCAATAATGAGTTAAAAAAACAATTTGTTTGACAAGGGATAAGGGAGGCATTCGTTAACCAAGATTCCAATGTGCATATATATATATATATATATATATATATATATATATATATATATATATATATATATATATATATATATATATATATATATAATTTCTCGTATATATATATATATATATAATATATATAATTCTCGTATATATATATATAATTTCTGCAACATTTGCAGTCTTGATCTAATTTTCAATCTGTAGAACATCACCTCTCCTCTAATAAATCTCATCTTTTCCTCCCTGAAACACAGGTATCTGAGGCAACTGACAGTAGCCCTTTTTCTTTTCCCTCTTACTTTCTCTATTCTTATTTTCATTCCAAAGCTGGATGTTGCGTTTATGCGTGCAATGACTTAACCTGCTCTCGTGTCCACGCTCTTACATCTTCCAAGTTTTCCACCATTTGACTACAACTATAGAGTCTCTCAAATTAAATTTATCTGTGCTGTATACCTCTCACCTAACTCCTCTGATTATAAGAAATTCTTTGACAACTTATCTTCCAAAGTGGAGCACATTCTGAACCTCTTCTCTTTTGCAGAGATCTCCATTCTTGGAGACTTCATTATTCACTATCAGCTTTGGTTTTCCTCTCCCTTCACTGACCATCCTGGTGATCTAACCTTCAACTTTGCTATCCTCCATGTCCTAGAGCAATTGCTGCAACATCCTACTCATATTCCTGACTGTCTTGGAGATACGCCCAACATTCTTCACCTTTTCCTAACCTCTAATACTTCTGCTTATGCTGTTACCCTTTCTTCTCCATTGGGTTCCTCCAATCACAATCTCATATCTGTATCTTGTCCTATCGCTCCAATCCCTCCTCAAGATCCCCCTAAACAGAGGTGCCTCTGACATTTTGCCTCTGCTAGTTGGGGGGACCTGAGGAGGTATTTTGCTGATTTTCCTTGGAATCACTACTGCTTCCAGACAGAAACCCATAAGCACATAACAGAGGTTATAGTGTTTGGCATGGAGGTGTACATCCCTCACTCTTTTCTTGACCTAAACCTTCCAAACCTTGGTTTAACACAGCCTCTTCTCATGCTATATATGATAGAGTGACCCACAAAAGGTATTTGAGCCTTCCATCACCAGAATCTCGTGCACTTTATATTTCATGCCAAGCGTGTTCTCCAAATAGCCAAAAAGTCCTTCATTAACAGAAAGTGTCAAAATCTTTCAAGATCTAACTCCCCTTGTGACTTCTGGCATCTAGCCAAAAACATCTCCAATAGCTTTGCTTCTTCTTCTTTCCCTCCTTTATTTCAACCAGATGGCACCACTGCTATCACATCTATCCCTAAAGCTGAACTCTTCATTCAGACCTTTGCTAAAAACTCTATCTTGGATAATTCAGAACTTGTTCTTCCCTCTCCTCCACCCTCTGACTACTTCATGCTATTAAAATTCTTTGCAATGATGTTTTTCATGCCCTAACTGGCCTAAACCCTCAGAAGGCTTATGGACATGATGGGGTCCCTCCTATTGTTCTCTGAAACTGTGCCTCTGTGCTTGCACCTTGTCTAGTCAAACTCTTTCAACTCAGTCTGTCAACACCCTTCTTTGGTTGTCAATTTCCTTCTTGCTGGAAGTTAACCTACATTCAGCTTGTTCCTAAAAAGGGTGACTGTTCTAATCCCTCAAACTACCATCCTATTGCTTTAATTTCCTGCCAATCTAAAGTTTCTGAACCTATCCTCAATAGGATGATTCTTAAACATCTATCACTTCACAACCTTCTATCTGATTGCCAGTATGGGTTCCATCAAGGCCACTCTACTGATGATCTTCTGGCTTACCTTACTGAGTCTTGGTCATCCTCTTTTAGAGATTTTGGTAAAACTTTTGCTGTTGCTTTAGACATATCAAAAGCTTTTGATAGTCTGGCACATAGCTTTGATTTCCAAACTATCCTCCTATGGCTTCTATCCTTCTCTCTGTAACTCCATCTCAAGTTTCCTTTCTGACTGTTCTATTGCTGCTGTGGTAGACAGTTACTGTTCTTCTCCTAAATCTATTAACAGTGGTGTTCCTCAGGGTTCTGTCCTGTCACCCACTCTCTTCCTATTATTCATCAATGATGTTTTAAACCAAACTTCTTGCCCTATCCACTCCTACACTGATGATACCACCCTGCACTTTTCCACATCTTTTCACAGATGTCGAACCCTTCAGGAAGTAAAAAGTCATGCAGGGAAGCCACAGAATGGCTGACTTCTGATCTCTCTAAAATTTCTGATTGGGGCAGGGCAAACTTAGTATTGTTCAATGTCTCAAAAACTCAATTCCTCCATCTATCAACTCGACACAACCTTCCAGATAACCATCCCCTCTTCTTCAATGACACTCATCTGGCCCTCTCTCTACACTGAACATACTCGGTCTGTCCTTTTCTTATAATCTAAACTGGAAATTTCACATATCTCTAGCTAAAACAGCTTCTATAAAGTTGGGTGTTCTGAGACATCTCTGCCAGTTTTCTCATCTCCCCAGCTGCTAACACTGTACAAGGGCCTAATGTATGGAGTACGCTTCACATGTATGGGGGGATTCCACTCATACCACTCTTTTAGACATCAAAAGCTTTTCATCTCATCAACTCCTCTTCTCTAATTGACTGTCTTCACCCTCTTTCTCATCGCCAGAATGTTGCATTTCTTGCTATCTTCTACCACTATTTTCATGCTAACTGCTATTCTGATCTTGCTAAGTGCATTCCTCCCTTGGCCTTGCTGCACAAGACTTTCTTCTTTCTCTCACCCCTATTCTGTCCACCTCTCTAATGCAACTAGTATTCCCAATCATTCATCCCTTTTCCCCCCATCTCTGGTAAACTCTGGAACTCCCTTCCTGCTTCTGTATTTCCACCTTCGTATGACTTGAACTCCCTCAAGAGGGAAGTTTGAAGACACTTATCCTTCAAGTTTTGACCACCACTTCAGACCCTATTTGGGACTAGCATCTGTGAACTTTTTTTTATTAGATTTTTGTTGTCCTTGGCCGGTGTCCCTCATATATATATATATATATATATATATATATATATATATATATATATATATATATATATATATATATATATATATATATATATATATATATACACACACACACACAGTCAGCAACAGATTCAAATGGAACTCCCACTATTATAAGAGTCATACTGCACAAATTGGCAACTCGGTCCTTCTCAGTCTGAAAAAAATCTGCTAGGAGAAAATAACTACATGACAACACAGGATAACCCCTCATGTGTTTTGAAAGGACAAAATAATGGATACAGTGTTTGATATAATGACATAAGGATAAGACATTTTTTGACTGCTCCTTGCTTTGGCTAATAAAACAGCTGTGTTTGTTTTAAACAAAGTGTTCTACTGGGGTGATGTGTGGTGCCTGGAAAATATACAGGCCACAATTACATAGTATGCATTAGAGTTTCACTAGAATGGTGAAACAAATTGAAAAAAATAAGCCATATAACTATTGCAGTGAAAAGATTGTGAGTGCATTGGTAAAAAAATGGAGTGATGTGGGATGTGAGGATGTGCCTCATCACAAACATGGTGATGGGCAGCCACAAAATGTTTGACAACACTTTACATGGTATCAAGAGACAGTTAAAGGTATATCCTTAGCTTACAGCAAAACAACTAAAAAGACAAACATTTTAGAGCAGCCCACCACCATGTTTGTGGTGAGGCACATCCTCGTGTCTCTCATCGTTCCATTTCTTCACCAATGCACTCACAGTCTTTTCACTGCAAAAGCTATGCAACATATTTTTTCTATTTATTTCACCATTCTAGTGAAACTCTAACACTCATACTATGTAATCGTGGCCTGTATATTTTCCAGGCATCACACATCACTTCAGTAGAACACTTTGTTTAAAACAAACACAGCCATTTTGTTAACTGAAGCAAGGAGTGGTAACAAAAGATAACTTCCCCTTATATTAATGTTAAACATTGAATCTGTTATTCTATGCTTTCAAAAGCAAATGAGGTGTTAACCTAAGTTGCCATGTAGTTATTTTCTCCCAGCAGATTTTTCAGACCGAGAAGGAACAATTTGCCAGTTTGTGCACTCACATTGGTGAGAGTTTTAATTGTGTTTGTTGCTGACTGTATATGTATATATATATATATATATATATATATATATATATATATATATATATATATATATATATATATATATATATATATATATATATATATATATAATCAGAACTACCTTAATTTCATACCTGAGTGTCCCTCAGCTGGAGCATTGGGGCCCATCATAACCAGATGGATGGAACGAATGATGTCAAGGAGACAGTAGTAAGCCACACTCACTCCATACCCATCAGGGATTGTGGGAGGTTCAAGTTTATCTAACATCTCCAAGCTGTAAAATAATTTCACATTAATTTTTATTTTCTTAAAGACATTGCTATAATAGTCAAACTCTAAAGACACTAATCATGTAGATTACATCTTAAAACCAATGTTGGGAAAACCTGTGTATACAATGAAGATTACCTGAGGATTCTGAATATCTATAAAGTCAGGGAAAGAATTAAGACATGAAGCAAATTAACTATTTAAATATGAGAGGGATTTGGATATTCTGATACATATCTAAACAAACACAGGCATTAATGAGAATTAAATGTTTTACATCATTCATTATACATCATTTGCCTTGTGAGATATCCTCCTATATGATGACAATACATAACAAAGATATTATTAAAAACAGAAAGTTAGTAGCAACTCACTATGAGGACTTTGCCTGCCCAGTAGGAATACTGATGCATAGAGGAAGATAGACACCCCTGTAAAAGAAGGCTGGCTGGGGTGACACTCCAGGGCCCACTGGCATGCCAGCCAAGAGAGCAGGAGATTGTCCCTGTCCCCCTCCTGGACTGTTATTGCTCAACTGGGATGCAGCACTTGATTGTGGTGATATGAAGAGGGACTGTACAAATGCACCTAAACTGTTCACTATGTCCTGTAAAAATGGCAAAATTTAAACATGGTTTCTAGTGACTTTTGTACTCTGTACCATTACAAACAATATCAGAAATATCATTTCTTGTATCAAGTACAGTATAAAATGCCTAACTCAGTAAAGGAAATCTACACTTAAAAGATGGAAAATGGATATCAGGATGCACAAATTATTTTACCTGAAAAATCTTGGTGGCATGTGGCTTCATATCATAATTTGTACAAAAAGACTGTAAAAGGCTGGGTTGTGTTGCCAGCCTATGCAGGACCTCCAGAGCCAGACCCCGCTGCCACATTGGTCTATCACCATCAAGGAACTTCACCATAAGTGATAAAAATATTTCACACTGTGTCACCTGAAAATGAAGATTAATAAGTTTAATATATATAATTAACATCTTAGTAATTGAGTATTATTACATTCATCAGAGATCATTTCTATCATCCATAACAAAATGTTTAAAATGAATGTTAAATGAAAAGATATCACCATTTAGCCAAGAAATGTCATCAGAAACTGCTATGGAATGATGCATTCCTTGTAGACTGTAGTAATTCGTACTAGTCACCTTAACCCAGAACTAAGTGCCACTTCCACAGAGTTCTTTTTTTGTACCCCATGTGCTCTTAACATGTGGTCATCTCTTATTTCTTATAAAGTTTACAAAAACAATATCCATATACTGTAACATTATGGGCATATTTAAGTGACACACTCATAGCACACTAAATGCATGCCCACTATATATAGCAGGTAGTAGTAGTAGTAGTAGTAGTAGTAGTAGTAGTAGTAGTAGTAGTAGTAGTAGTAGTAGTAGTAGTAGTAGTAGTAGTAGTAGTAGTAGTAGTGTGTGTGTGTGTGTGTGTGTCTGTGTGTGTGTTTCATGTAAGAGGACCACTGACCAAGGGCAACAAAAAAGAAAAAAATGAAAAAAAATGAATACAAAGAAAGACCCACTTAATGCCAGTTCCTGTAGAGATGTCAGATAGAATAATAAAAATAAAAAAAAAGATAAGTAACTTGAAACCTCCCTCTTGAAAGAGTTCAAGTCATAGGAAGGAGGAAATACAGAAGTAGGAAGGGAGCTCCAAAGTTTACCAAAGATAGGGATGAATGACTGCATTTTAGAAGTGGACACAATAGGGGTGAGAGAAAGAATAAAGTTTTGTGCAGCAAGGCCACAGGAGGAGGGGAGGCATGCAGTTAGCAAGATCAGAAGAACAGTTAGCATGAAAATACCATAAGAAGATAGCAAGAGATGCAATAATGTGGTGATGAGAAAGAGGCTGAAGACAGTTAGAGGAGAGGATTTGATGAAACGAAAAGCTTTTGATTCCATCCTGTCTAAAAGAGCAGTAAGAGTGGAATCCTCTTCCCCCTACATGTGAAGCAAATTCCATACATGGACATATAAGGTCCCTGTACAGAGTTAATTGCTAGGTGGAGGGGGAGGGGGGTAAGGAAAATAGGTAGAGATGACACAGAAAGCCTAATTTAATAGAAACTGTTTAAGCCAAAGGAGAGATGTGAAGTCTCCAATTTTGATTACAAGTAAAAGACATACCCAGGATTTCAGTGTAGAAGAGAGGGACAGCTGAGTGTCACTGAAGAAGAGGGGATAGTTGTCTGGAAGGTTGTGTCGAGCTGATAGATGGAGAAATTGGGTTTTTGAGGCATTGAACAATACTAAGTTTGCTCTGCCCCAATCAGAAATTTAAGAGAGATCAGAATTCAGGTAATATATGGGGCTTCTCTGCGTGAACTGTTTACTTCCCAAAGGGTTGAACATCTACAAAAAGATGTGGAAAAGTGCAGGCTGGTATCATCAGTGTAAAAGTAGATAGGACATGAAGTTCGGTTTAGGTCACTAAATTAATAGATTTAGGAGAAGAACAGTGACAATCTACCACAGTAGCAACAGAACAGTCAGAAAGGAAACTTGAGATGAAATACAGAAAGAAAGACAGAAGCTGTAGGAGGACAGTTTGGAAATCAAGCTTTGTGCCAGACTCTATGAAAAGCTTTTGATACGTCTAAGACAGCAGCACCAAAAGTTTCACCAAAATCCCTAAAAGAGTGTGTTTGTACTCACATCTGATGTGATGCAGTGTGCTTTGGCTGTGCACACCACGTGTGTGTGCATGTGAGAGTGTTGTTTTGCTCTCTCTCTCTCTCTCTCTCTCTTTCCTGCCTTCCTCTCCCTTCCCCCCTTCCCCATTACTTGCCTGCCTCCCCCTTCCCTCCTCATTCCCTCTCTCTCCCTTACCTCCCCCCCTCCCCATTCCCTCCCTCCTTTCAAATATCTCACTTATGTGTCTTTCAGGTGATAATGTGTCCTGAATCATTACTCCCAAATCTTTTTCTTCATTATTTTTTTTGTATTATTTCTTCTACTATTATGTAATTCCATGAAGGTCTCTTTTTACTTTTTTCCTATTTCCAATACATGGCATTTTCTGGCATTAAATTCTAGTTTCCATCTTTGGCTCCATTCATATATCTTGACAATATCCTTTTGTAACTTCTTGTAGTCATTTTCATCCTTTATTATTTTAATCATTTTTGCATCATCAGTGAGCAGGTTTATATAACTGTTTAGATCCTTGTCATATCATTTACATTTATTTGAAACATAACAGGAGTCAACACATATCTTTGTGGTACCCCACTTATCACTTTGCATCAACTTGAATTAGTCTCTCTGATTACTGTTTTCATTTCCCATCCTTGTAAATAATCTTCCATCCATCTCAATGTTGCTCCCTTTAGTCCTCCTCCATTCTCTAACTTCCACATTAGGCTTTTGTGGGGAACTTTATCATATGCTTTTTTGAGATCCAGGTATACCACATCAACCCATCCATCCCTCTCTTGCAATCCATCTATTACTCTTGTATAAAAGCTCAGTAGATTTGTGACACAGGATCTCCCTTTCCTGAAATCAAATTACTTTTCTGTAATTACCTTTTCATCTTCTAAATATCATACCCATCTGTCTTTAATTACAATTTCACAAAGCTTACTTACAATACCTATTAGTGACACTAGTCTATAACTTAATGGTTCCATTTTATTTCCCCTTTTATATATTGGCACTAAGTTCATCTCTTCTTTTTCTTCTTTCAATGAGCTGTTGATCATATCCCATATGGGTCCCTCTATTTGTTCTCTGCATTCTTTTAATATCCATCCATTCACTTGATCTGGTCCCATAGCTTTTCTAACATCCAGTTCTTCCAGCACTTTCTTGATTTCTTGGCTCTTTACTTGTATCTCCTGTATTCCCTCATTCTATGATACCACTTTTGGTGCCACAAAATCAGTTTCCTTTGTAAACATAGATTGAAAACTCTCATTCATTAGTTCACTCATCTCCTCAGTAGTTTCATAAATTCTTCCTTCTCTTTTTAATTAAATTGTTTATGTTATCCCTATGTTTCATTTTCTCATTTTACATATCTGTAGAAAAATTTGGGCTCTTCCTTGCATTTTCTTACTATGTCACTTTCAAAATTTCTTTCTTCTTCTCTTCTTATTATCATAATTTTCCTCCATGCCCTGTCCTTTATCTTTTGTTTCTACAAACCTGGCATTACACCATTCATGCTTCTCGATTTTCACTTTATAACTTGGCATAAACTGTTGCACCTCCCTCTCTATACTTGCTCAATAATATCTATTTTCTTGCACTACTTTACCTTCAAATACACTTTCCAGTTCATTTTTTCATAAAATTTATTAAGCTCTGTAAAGTTTGCCTTAGCATTGTTCTGTCTTTCATTTCTGTATTGTTCTTTCTTGTGCAACATTTTTTCCTCCTGAGTACTATTTCTGTTATCACATGATCACTTTTTCCCATTGGACTCAATGTATACTCAGTCTACTTTCTGGGGATTTAGTAAACACTAAGTCCAACTGTGATGGTTCTTCTCTGCATCTTGTAGGTTCATTCACCCACCGTCTCGATGTATTCACGATCATGTTTTTTTGCTCCATGACCCAACATTTTTCTTTCACTTCCATCTCCTCTCAGTTAATTCCTTTAGTGATGAAGTCATCTATTAAGAGCACTTTGTTACTTTTCTTTATCATTTCCTCTATACTATTTCTTGCTTCTAGTTGCATAATTTTACATCTATTTGGTCTCCCACACATTAGTTTTTGGTAGTATGTACATATCAATAACTTTCCTTTTTTCACTTCCTTTGATCTTAATCACAACACTCAAAACTTCTGCCACCCCATCACCATATTTCACTTCCTCAACAACAATATCTTCTTTTATCAATATCATCGCTCTTTCTCCTCCCTTTCCTTTTCTGTCTTCATGTGCTATAACCTTCCTTTGCAAATCTCATCTTTACTTCCTCTTTTAGTCTGGTTTATTGTTCTTTAGGTAGTCTTTAAGTTCCAATAGGCTCGACACCAAACCATCTATATTTGCATACATAATTTTTAAACTTCTGCTTGGAAATCTTCCATGGCATCTTTGTGCCACCATTTCCTCACTTTCATGTCCACAACTTTTCAAAAGAATTGCTTCGCTTGTTCCAGTGTTCTCTCCTGATTTTTTTGATTGGGCCTCCACTCTCAACTCTTTAGTTTACTTCTCTCTTCTACATTCATGTCTTTTTATCCACATTTCTCTCATTCCTTCTACTTTTGTCAATTTTCCTGTTCTTTGTAACACATATTCCGCTGCTGTTTGTGACATGAATCTTATTTTCATTGGACTTGTTGCATTTTCATCATATTTTCTGATCCTGTAAACCTCTCCGATTTGTTTGACTATCCCCTCTCCTTCCCCAGCCACTTCTGCTATAAATTTCTTAGCTCTTTTCACTTCTTTCTCTCTAGCTATTTTCATGAGTAGATTCTTCTCCTTGACCCCAGATACCACCACACACATCTTTCTCTGTACTGTCTCTCTCATGAGATTACTTCTTTCCTTTATTGTTTTAATCATTTGTTTTTCCATATTCTTATTGTGTTTCTGTTGCTGTTGCCTTATTATCTCCTCTATATCCACTTTTTGTTGTTGTTCTCTCTCTTCTTTCCAACTTCCTCTGTCACTAATTCTTTTACTTTTCCAACCTTAACCTCTCTTTCTTGTAAAGCTTTCTTTAACTCCTCGTTCTCTTTCTTGAGTTTCTTGATTTCTTCGCAGTACTTCTTGTTTAAGTCCAATATTTTGGTCACCTCTCCTCTAAGTTTTTTGTTTTCTTTTTCTCTTTCCATCTCCCTCTTTTTCATCTCTTATATCACTGGATATCGTTTTTACAATGTCACCACCCACTTCTCTTTCTTTCTTCCATGCCTTTATTATTGCTGCTAAGTTACACATTTCTTCTCTTATTTTCACATTTTCTTCTTCAATTTTCCACAGCTGTTTATTTGTATGAGCTACACTGAGGTCCTCTTCCTTGAAACCCTCAAAAACATTTGGGTTCGCACCATATGCCATCTTCCCTGTTGATATCACTGACAATGTTTATGCTACTCAACCATTTCATCCTTTCGGCCACTCACCAATTTACACTTCACTTTCCCCTGCACCCACACCTCACACAATTCCTTATTATGTAGACAGGACTCAAGCTTGGCTCCCCTGTACAACGAAAACTTAGGTAAATCCTTGGAGCTGCAGTGGAGCATCCAATCAGCTGGGCAGTGTGTGTGTGTGTGTGTGTGTGTGTGTGTGTGTGTGTGTGTGTGTGTGTGTGTGTGTGTGTGTGTGTGTGTGTGTGTGTGTGTGTGTGTGTGTGTGTGTGTGTGAGTGAGTGAGTGAGTGAGTGAGTGAGTGAGTGAGTGAGTGAGTGAGTGAGTGAGTGAGTGAGTGAGTGAGTGAGTGAGTGAGTGAGTGAGAGAGAGAGAGAGAGAGAGAGAGAGAGAGAGAGAGAGAGAGAGAGAGAGAGAGAGAGAGAGAGAGAGAGAGAGAGAGACAGAGAGAGAGAGAAATCATGTGTGCAAGACAAGTAAGTCTTCACACAAATGGATATTTTCTCTCTCTCTCTCTCTCTCTCTCTCTCTCTCTCTCTCTCTCTCTCTCTCTCTCTCTCTCTCTCTCTCTCTCTCTCTCTCTCTGTATGGGAAAATTAGAGATGGGATGAAGGAGAGGGAGAGAGGAACAAAGAGGACAAGGAAGGGACCTGGAGGGATGGGGAAAGGATAATAAAAGTTGAGTATGGTCTGATGAATAGACATGATTGGAGAAAAAAAATGAAATGTAAAGTCATGAAATTTCTAAATCAACAAAGAAATGAAATGAAGTCATGAAGTTTCAAAGTCAACACATTTTTTTTTTTTTTTTTATCTAGAAGGGTCACCAGCCAAGGGGGAAAAAAAAAAAAGACCCACTGAGATGCCAGTCCCCAAATAGGGTCCAAAGCAGTAGTCAAAAATTGAAGAATAAGTGTCTTGAAACCTCCATCTTGAAGGAATTCAAGTCATAGGGAGGTGGAAATACAGAAGCAGGAAAGGAGTTCTAGAGTTTACCAGAGAAAGGGATGAATGACTGAGAATACTGGTTAACTCTTGTATTAGAGAGGTGGACAGAATAGGGGTGAGAGAAAGAAGAAAGTCTTGTGCAGCAAAGCCACAGGAGGAGAGGCATGCAGTTAGCAAGATCAGAAGAGCAGTTAGCATGAAAAGTGGCGGAAGATAGCAAGAGATGCAACATTGCAGCGATGAGAAAGAGGCTAAAGACATTCAGTTAGAGGAGAGGAGTTGATGAGACGAAAAGCTTTTGGTTCCACCCTGTCTAGAAGAGAGGTATGAGTGGAACCTCCCCAGACATGTGAAGCATACTCCATACATGGATGGATAAGGCCCTTGTAAAGAGTTAGCAGCTGGAAGGGCAAGAAAACTGGCAGAGACATCTCAGAATGCCTAACTTCATAGAAGCTGTTTTAGCTAGAGATAAGATGTGAGTTTCCAGTTTAGATTATAAGTAAAGAACAGACCAAGAATAATCAGTGTAGAGAGAGGGACAGCTGAGTGTCACTGAAGAAGAGGGGATAGTTGTCTGGAAGGCTGAGTCGAGTTGATAGATGGAGGAATTGAGTTTTTGAGGCATTGAACAATACTACATTTGCTCTGCTCCAATAAAAAATTTTAGTGAGATCTGAAATCAGGCATTCTGTGGCTTCCCTGCGTGAAATGTTTACCTTGCTGAAAGGTTGGACATCTACAAAAAGACGTGGAAAATGCAGGGTGGTATCATCAGCATTGGAGTAGATAGGACAAGAAGTTTGGTTTAGAAGATCATTGATGAATAATAGGAAGAGAGTGAGTGACAGGACAGAATCCTGAGGAACACCACTGTTAATAGATTCAGGAGAAGAACAGTGACTGTCTACCACAGCAGCAATAGAACAGTCAGAAAGGAAACTTGAGATGAAGTTACAGAGAGAAGGATAGAAGCCATAGGAGAGTAGTGGGAAATCAAAGCTTTGTGCCAGACTCTATCAAAAGCTTTTGATATGTCTAAGGCAACAGCAAAAATCTCTAAAAGAAAATGACCAAGACTCAGTGAGGGAAGCCAGAAGATCACCAGTAGAGTGGCCTTGACAGAACCCATACTGGCAATCAAATAGAAGGTTGCGAAGTGATAAATGTTTAAGAATCTTTCTGTTGTGGACAGATATTTTTGGCTAGGTGCTAGAAGTCACAAGGGGTGTTAGACCTTGAAAGATTTTGACACTTTCTATTAATGAAGTTTTTGGCTAGTTGGAGAATAGAATTGGCATGGTTCTTGGCAAAAATATAAAGCACATGAGATTCTGGTGATGGAAGGCTCAAGCACCTGTTGTGAGCCACCTCTCTATCATGTATAGCACGAGAACAGGCTGTGTTAAACCGAGGTTTAGAAGGTTTAAGTCGAGAAAAGAGTGAGGAATGTACACCTCCATGCCAGTCGCTATCACTTCTGTTATGCACTCAGCACACAGAGATGGGTCTCTGGCATGGAAGCAATAGTCATTCCAAGGAAAATCAGGAAAATACCTCTTCAGGTCCCCTCAACTAGCAGACAAAACACCAGAGGCACTTCTGTTTGGAATGATAAAACAAGATACAGATATAAAATTGTGATCAGAGGAGTCCAATGGAGAAGACTGAGTGACAGCATAAGCAGAAGGATTAGAGATTAGAAAAAGGTGAAGAATGTTAGGCGTATCTCAAAGACGGTTAGGAATACGAGTAGGATGTTGCACCAGTTGCACTAGATCGTGGAGAATAGCAAAGTTGAAGGCTAGTTCACCAGGATGGTCAGTGAAGGGAGAGGAAACCTAAAGCTGGTGGTGAACACTGAAGTCTCCAAGAACAGAGATCTCCGCAAAAGGAAAGAGAGTCTGAATGTGCTTCACTTTGAAAGTTAAGTAGTCAAAGAATTTCTTATAGTCTGAGAAGTCAGGTGATTGGTATACACCACAGAAATTTAGTTTAAGAGTGACTTTGTAGTCATAGCCAGATGGTGGAAAACTTGAAAGGTTCAAGCATGAGCATGAGCAGATTAAGTCATTGCACACATAGATGCAACATCCAGCTTTGGACTGAAAATGAGGATAAAGTAGGATGGAACAGAAAAGGGGCTACTGTCAGTTGCCTCAGACACCTGAGTTTCAGTGAGGAAAAGATGATGAGGTTTAGAAGAGGAGAGGTAGTATTCTACAGATTGAAAATTATATCTAAGACCACAAATGCTGCAGAAGTTAATGAAGAAAAAGTTGATAGGAGGTGTCAAGACACTTAGGATCAATACCAGAAGAGCAGTCCAACCTGGGGACATTTGTGGTCCCCTCCCCAGATGAGGACTCCGAGGCTGATGTAGGAGTTGCCATAATAATTCACAGCACCTCCTGATCAAGTGCTTTAGACCTCACTGGGAGTTATCATTTCAGCAGGTGCCTACTGCCTCCTCCCCCATGTGGAGTCATGAAGCTTCTAAGTCAACATATGGCATCTCCTGGTAGCTAGGGTGTATTCCTGGATCACTCTGCTAAAAATCTACCAAAATATAAATATGACTCCCATGTTGGTGTCATCATATACTGACATGACATCATGACATCAGGGATTAAATACAATTTTCAGTGTCCCATCCTTCTCATACATTATAAGCTCAAGTCATGCCCACATGCAGGGTAACTTCATACTAGTAACATATTCCACAAAAAAATCTATCTACCTATATATTAGACCAGCAATCCCACACTGGATGGCTCAGACAAAGCACTACACATAACTCACTAGCCCCATCAGCCCCTGATAGAAAGGGATAGTTTTGTAGACCACCCTACAACACCCTAAAGAAAATAAGAACAAGAAAACAACTAGATAACAAAATTGGCAAACACTCACCAGAAGAGGGTAATATTTCTGAATTAATACAGACACCACCCGAAGAAGCCTCATTGCTATCGGGAAGTAAGGTTTGTCAAGGGGTGTTGCTTGCTGCATGCTGGCTGGCACTGATGTGCGATACTTTATGTTGGGGGAGAACAGCTTTATCACCAAAGCACATACTCTATCCTTCAACAGGAAGTTGAATTCAGTATGCTGAAAGTAAGAAAAATTATCTTTACATAGAGATTACATGTAATTCCAAGGACAACAGCAAATAATTCCTACCATTTAATAGCAGATATATCTAATATGTTTAGATACACTACAAAGGCATAGACAGTTCACATGAAGACTTTAAGGAATGCCTTCGTCACAAACTTCCTTTATAGCAAAGTTCCTAAAAATTTGATTTTTAGGAACATATTATCATCACATCACAATTGAAGGCCTTTTACAATGCATGGATGGGTTATATCTACTATTATTGTGTTTAAACATATCAATTTAACTATTTACAAGTGGTGACTCGTTCAAAACAAAACTGGGATTTTGCCAACTTGAAATACGCTGCTTTATAACATTTACACATATCCAACTTCGTAAGCACGCATCACCATCTCTGTGCCTCTAATCCTATTTTTTTTTCCCTACTATGATGCAGATATACAACTCCACAAAGAGAAATGACTCAGAATAAACAAACAGGTACTTCTAGAATACTTACATTGTAAAACACAGTTGGGAAAGTTGTGAGGACGGATTCCAAAAGTTCTAAACCAAAAGTTCTTGTCATCTCAGTGAGACCAAGGAGCCACAGGGGCTGGTCTGCATTTACTAACTGCACCAAATCCTGCAATATAATCATTAACATATTATTATTGTAAATACATTGTAACTTTAAGATATTCAATTTACTTATAAATGGAAAAGTAGTAAAGAAGTGAAACAATGTTTCACCCTCCTTTTTTTACATGCACCTAGATTGTTTTTTTTTAAGAAGAGCATCAAAACATCTTAAGACCTTGTCCCTTATAAAATTGTTCAAAAGTCTCTTTTAATACAGAGCAAGAATCAGCTAGCTTCTTGTTTTCTACACTGTGAGAGAAAACAAATCCATTTTATCTCCGTACAACCAAAGATTCTAACCCAAGACTTCTCTGATGTAAGCCAAGTGCCCCAGCCACTACACCACTGAGCCACAGAAGATGAATTGATGAAATACGAATAACATAAAAGTTTTCTCACCTGGAACATGAGATATGCATCAGCAGCAGCTGGACGTAGAGTCTTGGGCGAATTGGCACTTAGCACCTTCAGTTCCTCCAGGTTGATATGTTCCTCAACCTCCTCCTCAGTGGTGCTGATACCACTACTGAAAAAAAAAGTTCTTTGCTCACTGAAATATTTGAATTTATGTTGCTGAGAATCAATCTGCATATTACCTATTGGTAGACAAATCATGAAAGGTCCTTGAAATTGCTGTCTTGATCATACAAGTTGCAACCTCTTACACAAATATAAAGAACGAAATGGACTTGGCAAACCTTTATCAGAGTATCACATTTAATACTTGTCACAAAACTTATGATCACATGCTTAACTGATACACTAAGGCCAACATAAACATATGTCCTTTGCTGCCTCACTACTCCCTCGGTGATGCTTCATCATATCACAGAAATACTTGTTTTGTTTTGTTATCTGATTATACACCAGACTGAGATTTCCAACAAAGGAGGGAGTGTCAAGAAAAAGACATTATGCCTGGTTTCAATGTAGGAATAAAAATACAAAGGAAGACAATGCCCATTTCCCACTCTCTATCCATTCCGGTAACCTTTTACAACATACAGGGAATATGGTACCTGGAAATGTGTAGCAAGGCAGCACTGCCCTTAAAATAGGTAAGTGGTACATTAGAGCACAAACATTACTTGTAGACAGAAATAAGACCTTATACTAATGCTCTGAGAAGACAAGGTAACAATGAAGAAAATTTCTTATATGAGTGGGGATTAAAAAGGCTACAGTGATACATTGGTTGAATGCAGCGTGAGACCACAAAAGCACAATTTATCTACCTAAACCATGGCTTGGTCCTGTAAAGAAGATGGTAAGGTTCTCTGGTCTTACTACATGGTGTGGGTGAGTAGTATCACAATGAATAATGAAAGGAAAATAAAGAGAAAATTCTGAGCTGACACTCAGCAGGCATATATGAGAATTCTGATACCAAATTTGAATCCAGTCCCCACACAGTCCCCACACTTTTTACTGATACTATACTGTAAGCTCTGATGGTATCACTTTCCCTTGATATCATAGAAAAAGTAACCAGATTTAAAATATTCATGATGTTAATCAGGTATAGCAAATTGATGTTCAGTAAAACCGTACCAAAATGCTGCATAATATAATGTCATTCTTACCTTTCTTCTTTGTAGTACTTTGCATCTTCAGCTACAACACGCTCAAACACAACACTAACAAGCTGGCGCACAGTTGCACTTGCAGTATTAACAACTGTTGCATCTTTTGTGAAATGGAGACGGAAGCAAAGAACAAGAGCCTGAGAAAAATAAAAGTGAATATAATTCATCAGATCTTAAAAGTGTTTTTCAATAATTAACTACTTTGGAATAAAGCAAATTAATATCTTCTTTGGTCATCAGAATCTTACCAAATATACAGTGAAACTAAATACACACAGGATCATATTTTAAATGAGTTTGTTGAATTTATCACTTAATTCTAAAAGAAGTACACTCTACAAAGTTTAAACTGATGATGCTAAACTACAAAGGCCATACCTTGGCAAGAGTTGCTCCTTGAATGACAGCACTGGTAGTGAGAAGTAGAGTCACAGTCTGCAAAACCTTCAGCTCCTCAATCCCAGCTTCCATTAGCATCCATAGTGTTTCCACCACATGCTCTCCACTGTTGGCATCTACTACATCTGCCACTATCAGTCGCTGCATCAAGGTCAGAGACAACTGCAAAATGAGTAAAATCATCAAAATGTTTTCATATCAGCATCATATATGAAAAGTCATACATGCACAATTCATAATTCTCATTATAATAATTGATATAAGTAAAGTAGGAATAGGCACACAACTGCTACAATTATAAACATTCCTAAGCCCTTGTTTAACTCTCCCTGCATCTCCTCTCCATTTTCCTCCATGTCTCAGTAACACTAATGACAAGTTGCAATTGACACTACAAACTACAAACACTTCATACATATAGTCTGTAGCCAACTAAGGCTACATTATACTCGTACACACCTTAACAATCTTGGGGTCCTTTGTCTCTGCTGCCTGTACAAGAGGATAGAGAACTTGGGAGGTGATCTGGGAGAGAGATGACTGGGGATTCATGGATGCTCCCCGGACCTTGATGATTGCTTCTTCACATGACTATCATAGAAAAGAAGAACCAAAATTATGTGGTGTAGTTTCTTTAACTAAATGACAAAATCTTAGATTCTTTACTCATGCTAACATATATACATAATTAGTCTGATGAGCCTATATTATTTTGAAATCTATAATATTATGAAAAGCAGAATGGTAAGGTGAAAGGTTAGAGATCTGAAAGTAGTTGGCAGAGCTGACAGAGTTAAGTTAATGAAAATTATATAGTAGCTCAGTAACTAAATATCACACATATATATATATACATAATTATATATATTACTTACATCTTTAATATGTGGGTACCTCTTCTTGGTTTCCATACATAGAGCTTTGAGGTCACTCTGTAGTGCATCTAGCATCTTGGCAGCTTTTCCGTCACTGGCTGAGGTAGTCATGGTTGATGATCAGTGATGATGTATGAACCTCAATCTGCTTGATTTTAATTTACAACTTAAGATTGTGGTTCTCTTCTTCTCTGTAAATGCATACACAACATTACATGAAGCCAAGCTATTAAAAACAAACAACCATATTCCCATACACACACACACACACACACACACACACACACACACACACACACACACACACACAAGGTCAACAAAGCAAATGGAGATAAAGGTGTGTAGATGTACAGTTTTCTGAATAGAGCAACAGACTAGTGGAGTGCATTGGCAAAGAAGTGAGCTATGCAGAACAATATACATAAATTCAAAGAACTTATAATTTTGTTTTGAAAATGGAACATAACAAGCTTAACTCTTCTTTAAAATGTACAAATAGGTGAATTTGAAGAGCAGAGGATTTATCATGTTTCCCTGCTTCTGATGCTAACTTTAAAACCTTCAAGAATGTTCCTTATTTTCTATAATAAAATTCATGCACAGTTCCCAAGATTATTAAGGCACACCAGCACCAATATTTAAACAACTCTTCATAAGAATATCCATCAAAGAAGAAGCAAGATTACAAAGTATTTAAAAGTAAAGACATTAATTAAAGACTGGATTAACAATGCCACAAATGATACCAAAACTGTAATAAGTAACTTCAGTATTATGGTTTGCCCTGTTTTTCATTGTTTATTTCCTCACTGACATGACTCATCAAGCCTAATGCAAGATTGGAGGTGTCCTGGAGATATTCTGGTCAGAGTTGGGAAATTATAGCATTTGATTAATTCAATTTTGAAAGGTCCCTCAGTATAAGAAGGAAGTATACATATGATTGCTATGTGGCAGTTGGATTACTTGTGTAGCAGTAAGAAGACTGTTAGATTGTTATGTGGCAGCTAGGATACTGTTATGGCAATTATGTGCTTTCAAACTGTGGTCAAAAGTACACTTTTCTTGTGTATTTGATGTGTTAAGAAGGATGGTCATATTAAGAATAATCAGAATGTCAGAAATGTCTCATTCTGATCCTCTGGCTCTTGCACCTCCATGTTTGCACCAATTACTTTACAAAATAAACTAATTGCCATGCCTCAATCTTCATTGTCTGACCTGAACCTAAATTATATCATCCAACCAGGAACCCCTGAGTGCCTGCTGAGTCATTCTCCTCAAAGATCCCCAGGTGTTAGGGAAGAAGCAGGATAAGGACAAAACAAAGCATTTCTGAAGGTTCTTTTTGTGACCATCATCTTACAGTATCCATGGAAAGTATTCCACACTACTGCCCGAGATCTCTGAATTATGGTGTGCTAGGTTGTAGTACACTGGAGCTAAGTCACGTCTTTTTCGTACATCTGGTATTGCTGCCATGAGTGCAGGTAAGGTGAGGGTGTCTGAGGACTGACCATTCCCACCTAAGTGCTCAATGAGCCACCATGGAAAGAAAGTATTTGACACTTATTTTCATTCCACAACACCCTATTCCCCAGCCTTTCCATTTTTCTCCTAAGGCATCTGCATGGCTCTAGCCAATCTCAGCAATGAAGAAAAAGACAAAATTTAGGTATGGAAGACTGAAAATGAGCTAGCAAAAGAAATTTCAAGATGTACAGGGTGACACGAAAGCTCTATTCACCATCTGGTTGCAAGCGCTTGCACTTTCCCTCCAGATACCATACCCCTAAGAAAACCAATGTCTGGGAAGCCAAGGAAGACATCCAAGGTGACTGATACCCACTTAAAAACAAATGTATTGCTATGTTACATTTTCTTCATTGACACATGCAAAAATTCAAACTGTTAATTGCTAATTGTTTCCTGTAAGGCCTTAATTGCATAGATTGTAGACAAAAAATTATCACCTAGTGCCATGCAGCACCACTCAAATACATAACGAGCTGAGGAGGGAAGGAAGTGGAGGTCCACCCAAGTGAGCGGCTCACGCAACAAACAACTTACATGTTAATTTCCCCCAAAATGTAGCAAAACACAGCATCTGTTTACACTCATGCAACAAACAACTTACATATTAATTTCTCCCAAAATGTAGCAAAACACAGCATCTGTTTACAGAGTATTTTTGACTTAGAATTATTTGAACTATCAAATCCTGAAGTATGCACCTCAACTTGAACAGTGTCATGCTTTCTCAGAGATAGGGGTCTTGTCCAGTTGCTTTTTTTACATATATTTCTCATTTACCCCGTAAAAAGAAAAAAAATTACAAATTGTTTAACATATATATATATATATATATATATATATATATATATATATATATATATATATATATTACTCCCATGCCATAATTGAAAGTGTGGCTATACGACTATACGATTTTGATTCTTAGATTTTTTCCCTTCTTAAGAGCTCACAATATCAGATTAGGGATGAGGAATTTTATTTTTATATTTTTTAAAGCTTTTATTCTCACCTTCACATACACTTTCCACAACCCTATAGTGTGTAATAAATAAGCACTTCTTTTCATTACAAATACCTATAAATAATCAAGAATTGTACATTCAAGAAAATGTTTGGATGTGCATCTGGCAACACCCAATGTCTCAAGGTCATGGCTACTACATCCACAGTTCTCAAAGAATAGAACATACTATGAATTTTACAACTTTCAGTTTTCCTTTCTTTTTGCTCTAAAGTCTCATTTCCTATTTATTTTGCCTTACTGATTATATACTTGAGAAGTAATTTCTTAGGAGAAAGTAACTTACTTTTTTATGTGATGATTTTTGGGGAAACAAACCAGGCTGCCCTTTGTAGCCAACTCTGCAACATTTATAACTAAAATCTTTATCCCTCTCCAATACCACAGCTTTCAATTTAATATTGTTGCTTTGATATTATATGCATGTTGACATAGGCATCCAAAAAACTAAATAATCCCTAAATATGTCTCAGTTCCTACAGAAGTATTCAGTCTATAATAACTCCAAGCCCAAAAGATAGCTATGTATATGAAAACATTTACTCCTGACTTGTCAAAATATTCTTCATTACTGTTAGTGACAAGTCTTATATATACACAAACAAAACTGAAGTCTGTAATATGGCTCAAAAATGAAATTGTATATATACATACTAAGCGCTTCCCTAAAAGGTATGTACATATACATACTAAACTCTGTACGGGTTAACTCATGGGACAACCTGTATATATACCGCAGGAAGCTAAGCTGAAATCCACACAATGAAATACAGAATTAAATTAGAAAAAATGATTTTCCTATTAATTATAGATTTGTATTACAAAACATTCTCTCTCACAATATTCGAGGAGGTGCCTACGATGAAATCATGGTTAGTATGGATATCATGTCTGTGTTACATACATGCATATAACTCACACGGCATGTAGAAGACTTGGTGACCTTGCCATAAACATAAAAAAAATTAGGAAGCACGTGTCTAGTATGGCTGCAATTGCACTTGCGTGGCAAAATGTAACATTTTCTAGGTTCAGCAAGCTCAGTGAAGAGTAAACAATGAAATGATTTTCTTTTGTTTATAACTGGAATTTGTGAGTAGCAGCATATTAGGATTTCATGGTATCTATAAAGCTGATTCCTCCAATCATGTGCTGCCACTCATGAGGACATTCATGAAGCCATAATTTACAAATTTCCACAGTGGGTTCAGTTACTTTTCGCTTGTTTTAGGGACACGTCAGGAGTTCTGATAGAGGCTCACTGTCATTTGCTAATATGGGTACCCAGTGGAAGGATGTGAACTGAGCAGTACCAGTGTTCTGCAGGAAAAAAGTCACTATGTAGGATATTTAGCAACAGCAATGTTTAAGATGTACTATACAGACGTAAAGAACAGGTTTCATGTGTTTATTAAGGAAGCCGCCATACTGTACCCACCTCCATCACTCTGAGAATCTCCACATCACATCAGTGACTCACATCAGCAGTTCACACTGCTAAAGCATAACAGTATAATTTTTGAGGTCCCTCATTAGGTTAGGTTATGCTAGTTAAGTTAACATCCTAGAGGTGGGGGATCCAGAGGAGGTGCAGCTCTCCCCAGCTAGGTTAGGTTAGATTAGGTTATGCTAGGTTAGGTTAACGTCCTAGCGGAGTGGTCCGGCGAGGGTGGGGGGAGCCCCTCTGGCTAGGAAAGGTTAGGTTAGGGAAATTTCCTTAGATTTTTTAACGCCCATATTTCACTTATTTTCTAACCCTCTCCCGATTCCCCAGAGGCCCCCTAAGCTTGTTTGAGGGGTTAAGGGGTGTTGGGGAGGATGGGGGGGGGGGCGGACTTATCACGAAATACCGAAATCATTGCTATTATGCCAACAACACGTCTACTGAAAAGAAAGATCACTATTTTTTTTTTTTTTCAGTTAAGCAGGTGGAAGAAATCAGACCCGGCAATACATACTTCCCAACAAATACACCACTGGATGAAATCATTACCATTACACCATCAATACCACTGAAAAAGAAAGATAACCATTTTTTCCCATTTTTTTCCCCAATTCAGCAAATAGAACTGATCAGAGCCGGTAATACATACTTTCCTATGGACACACTTCACAATCCTCGCAATGTTTGACTTTTGTTACCTTAACCGGACATTTTATAAGTTCACCTATAGCAACCACTCAATTGCACGGGCAGAGATGGGCCGCAGCAGCAGGAGGCCACAAATCCACTCACTTTCCAGGCGGGGCAGGCGGTGGAGGCTGCCGCAGGGCCTCTACTCCGAGCTGGCGTCGCCCAACACTCCACTTGGCATCCTCACTGCAGCGAACACGCCCAGATCTTTCAAAGTACTTGTGATCAAAACAAAACACAGCTGAGTTGGCAAGGCTTAGAAATGTCAAGCTATAAACAATTTGATAGGTTTGTTTACATCAGAGACATGGCTTCGGATTCCATGTCTTCCGAACAAACTCAAATCGGTAGGTTGGATAAGTAGGTTTTTATTCTACTTGGTTCCTGAGTCTGCTTCAGGAGAAAGGATCGTCGTCATATGCTACTTTCTACTTAGTAGGTCGTGATTGTTAAACTAGTAATTAAAATAAAAAGAATGAAAATGCAACAATAGTAAAACCAACAGCAACACCAGCAATAATAATAGCAACAACAGTATATTGACGAAAAACTTTTTTTTTTAGACAGAAAATTAATCCATACGTTTTCGACTCTTTCACGGAAACCATAATAACATATTACGTGAAATTCATATTTTTTTTCCACAAAAATAAAAATTTACCAGAAAAGATCGTAAAACGAACGTTGTGGTGTCATATTTGGAAAAAAAAAAGCCTAGCAAAGGTACAGCCCATCTTTTGCAATCAAGCACGCAATTATTCTTAATATAAACAGTCTCCTGAAATCACTAGCGAAGTATGATATGAGGCACAATTCAGCAAAAACAGACTGAGGAAAAATAAACATCATTGACACTACTATAGGAGCCATGCATCTCACACACCACTGTTCATCTAGTTTATTTTTCATGGTTACCAGCATGTATCATTTATACTTACTTGGGCTAAGATGGAATGATTTTCTTAAAATTTGTGACAGCTCTCTTAACCCTACTACCTGTGAATTTGTAACGATTCACACACACAAGGTGTGCAGAAGGAAAAAGTATATATAGAATATGGAAAAATGCTTTATTCATTCCAGATGGTACTGTGGTACAAAAATAAGGCTTTTGTACTAGCTGTAAATTATTCCAATTAAAATCAAATCCTACTTAAAACTGAAGAAAATTAAAAAAATAAAATAAATAAATAAACAGATTAATAAATAAATAAAAACAGCATTGAGATGTGTTCCTCAAACCAAAACATACGAAATTAAACTAAAAACTAGTATCTACACTAAATTAGAAGGTTTACTCGATGCCCTACTCTGCCTGCCAACCCTGCACAGAGACCCGTATAAAAAATAAAAAATAAATAAATAAAATAATAATAATAATAATAATAATAATAATAATAATAATAATAATAATAATAATAATAATAATAATAGTAGTAGTAGTAGTAGTAGTAGTAGTAGTAGTAGTAGATAAATAAATAAATAAATAAATAAAAAATAAATAAATAAATAAAAAATAAATAAATAAATAAAATAAAACTTGCTAATCCTAGCCAACAAGGTGCCTAGAATAAATATAAATGGATGATTTTGTTCATGTATCTTCGGTTATTATGCGGCTTGTATAGCCCTTTTATTTATTTATTTATTTATCATTATTATTTATTTATTTATTTTTTTTTTTTTTTACAAAATTGTTTCTATACCTGTAAAAAATGTATTTACTTAATGTATGTGCACCATAGTGTGTACAATATATCAACTTTGTTTTCATAATTTATGATCAGGGATGATAAATTATTTTTGGGCTATGACCACGATCCTCAATAAAGAAAGAGAAAAATACAATATATATGTATATAATATAGTAGCATATTTAGCATAATATGGGTCATATTTACGAAGTAATCATCATATTTTATCGAAATACTCGCAAACTGGGCGTCAAATAATTTCGCAAAACATTTATTTATTTATTTATTTATTTATTTATTTACATTCTGAAACATAGAATATCGATATGTGCCTAAACAAACTTTTCATGATAGGTACACGACCCGAGAGACTTCTTTCTCATCTCTTTCTGCATGTTTTCATGCTCGCAAAGGATGAAGCCAATAATGTGAGCGCCTTTTCCCCAATAAAAGACCATTCAGCTTTAATAAAAACTGCCTGCAGTACTTGGTTTTTACCTTCAAGAGTATTTTGTGCCACATAACTTAAACTTCACTGAGCTACTTCCTTCATTCATTATATATCATGTTAAATAAAGCAACTGTTATAGGACCCTATGTTATAACTGTTATAAACCCTATGAAGTAAAATCTTGTAATTCGTCATATATTTACCGTAAAATAATTAAATTATCTGTTCAACACTTCATCATTGGTCAAAATTAAACATAATAAAGTGGAGAGGGGAGACCAGACAGTTAAAAAAAAAAAAATGCCCATTAAAATACAATTATACAGGACAAGAACAAAGACTCCCAATGAGCAGGTGTTGCTCTTAACTGGTCTTCTTACCTGTAGTAGGCTTCCTGATCCTTACCACCATGGGCAAAGGCAAGGAAGCCGCAGTCCACTGTACTCTAGCTCTTGTAAACAAAAATTTCATAAAATAAATAAATAAATAAATAAATAACAATACTACAAGCTCGATAGTGCATCGTTATGTGCTGCACCCTAGGCTGGACAGATGGAGGAGTACGGGGAGATGTTGGAAGGTGGCGTGGGGGGTTGTGGGCTGAGTGATGCTGCACCCCAGATGGATGTGTGTGTGTGTGTGTGTGTGTGTGTGTGTGTGTGTGTTCTCTCTCTCTCTCTCTCTCTCTCTCTCTCTCTCTCTCTCTCTCTCCAGACAAGAGATATGATTACTTTTACGTCGCAAGGTGGGTATCGTGTGTGTGTGTGTGTGTGTGTGTGTGTGTGTGTGTGTTATCTATGGAAATTCATACCATATATATATATATATATATATATATATATATATATATATATATATATATATATATATATATATATATATATATATATATATATATATATATATATATATATATATATATATATATATATATATATATATATATGATCACCTGAAGATCCGCCACCCCAGACTCTCTCACTTGGTTAGGTTAGGTTAGGTTAGCCTAACCTAACCTAACCTAACCTAACCTAACAACATGAACGCATTAAAAAACTGAGTGGATATAAAAAATGCAGAAAAAAGTTTACTTCATTAAAAGTATGGGATCACCTGAAGATCCGCCACCCTAGATTGTCTCACCTGAAGATCTGCCACCCCGAGTGCGGCTGGGATGGCGGATCTTCAGGTGATCCTATATATATATATATATATATATATATATATATATATATATATATATATATATATATATATATATATATATATATATATATATATATATATATATATATATATATACTTTTTTTCCAAGTAATGTATTACATGCGTCATTTTTTTTTTTTTAATCATTAAAATGATTTTACTGCGAAGCAAGGATGATACCTACTGAGTCCAGTGAATTCCTCTACAACTCGTTAGCTGGTAAAGTAGCCGTTCTGGTCACCCTACCAATGATAGTGAAGATCAAAGCACATCGTTTGCAAACGCCATAGATATTGAGTCTTGCGGCAGCGTGATCTGAAACGGTTGTTGCTGGCCGACCGGACAACCGGTCGACTCCGCGCACCTTTGGTCGTTTATGTGGCTAACGTACATTAACCACATTGAACGATGAGATTCGCTTCCAGTTCCGGCGGTAAGTGGTAGTAGCTGGGGCACCCCTCCTCCCTGCGCCATCCACTCAACCCCCTAACTATGCCACCATAGATAGATATAATCAGATAGGTAGATAGATAGATCGATCGATAGATAGATAGATAGCCTTTGGCTAGGCTATTATTGTACTGGCCCACACTATTATTATTGTTATTATTTTTTTTCCTCGTCCTGTGCTCGCCCCTCTCCCCGGAAGAGTGTCTAACACCCCCCTAACCCCGGTTCTGAGAACTACTGTGGTAAACCATTGCACCGTGTACCATCATCTATGGTGTTTCAGAGTTACCTCCTTGAAACCAATTCTACTGTTACTTAAGTCAAGTGAATCTTGATCCAATACACAAGGTCAGGAACAGAATGCGTCATTGGATTCTGCCACACGAACCATCCGTGAAGTTTCGGATCCCAGACTCCCTGTCCAGTTTCTATAGCCTCTTTGTTCCAGCCTGACAAGCCACAAGGTTCTGCATACGTACACTTATTCTAGTGCATGGGAGGGCGCTGACCAGGGCGAGACAGATACTCCACAGGTGGCGGCGCATGAAGCATCTTGCACCACTAGACAAACGACTTGAAAGTTGGGACTTCCTCGCATCACATGGGGAAGATCATTCAGTTGCTGCTTTATTATCAAGGTGCATGTTCACCAGAAAGTAGTGTGCGGAGTGCAAAATAAGGACAAGTGTCTAGTTCTTGCTGTTTTCCCCTCGACCGCATCCACCCTTGACTAAGCTCAATTCACGTGGAGTTGTGTTGAACCACGAGGTTGTATCCGACGCAAGTAGGAGAGGCGGAGTGTAATTACCGATCTTGTCAAACAATGAACACTTAGTATGGGGAACAGGTGAGCCTTAGGGTAGGAAATGGAGTGGAGATGGAGCAGCGCGTGGGAACGGAAGATGGAGTAACTGACAGTAATTTACAGTAATCCTTAGATATCACCTAAAGGTAAAAATCAGGCTCTTTTCAGCAAGTATGTTGTACATGTCAGCTAGTACTTGAATTAAAACCAAGTGATAAGCAAGCAGGAAAGGAAGTGAAGTGTTGCCTTACGTCTTCAGGAGGAAGCAGAGCATGAGGGGTAGTACCAGTTGTGAACGCTAAGCGGTGAAATATGTAGTTCTGATCTAACTACCAATGAAGAAGGACCAATGGTGTCTCGCGACCAACCGCTCACAAAGGGCGCGACTGTTTTTTTTTTTTTTTATGTAGGAAGGATACTGGCCAAAGGCAACAAAAATCTAATAAAAAAAATGCCCACTGAAATGCCAGTCCCATAAAAGGGTCAAAGCAGTGGTCAAAAATTGGTGGATAAGTGTCTTGAAACCTCCCTCTTGAAGGAATTCAAGTCATAGGAAGGTGGAAATACAGAAGCAGGCAGGGAGTTCCAGAGTTTACCAGAGAAAGGGATGAATGATTGAGAATACTGGTTAACTCTTGCGTTAGAGAGGTGGACAGAATAGGGGTGAGAGAAAGAAGAAAGTCTTGTGCAGCGAGGCCGCGGAAGGAGGGGAGGCATGCAGTTAGCAAGATCAGAAGAGCAGTTGGCATGAAAATAGCGGTAGAAGACAGCTAGATATGCAACATTGCGGCGGTGAGAGAGGGGCTGAAGACAGTCAGTTAGAGGAGAGGAGTTGATGAGACGAAAAGCTTTTGATTCCACCCTGTCTAGAAGAGCAGTATGAGTGGAACCCCCCCAGACATGTGAAGCATACTCCATACATGGACGGATAAGGCCCTTGTACAGAGTTAGCAGCTGGGGGGGTGAGAAAAACTGGCGGAGACGTCTCAGAACACCTAACTTCATAGAAGCTGTTTTAGCTAGAGATGAGATGTGAAGTTTCCAGTTCAGATTATAAGTAAAGGACAGACCGAGGATGTTCAATGTAGAAGAGGGGGACAGTTGAGTGTCATTGAAGAAGAGGGGATAGTTGTCTGGAAGGTTGTGTCGAGTTGATAGATGGAGGAATTGAGTTTTTGAGGCATTGAACAATACCAAGTTTGCTCTGCCCCAATCAGAAATTTTAGAAAGATCAGAAGTCAGGCGTTCTGTGGCTTCCCTGCGTGATATGTTTACCTCCTGAAGGGTTGGACGTCTATGAAAAGATGTGGAAAAGTGCAGGGTGGTATCATCAGCATAGGAGTGGATAGGACAAGAAGTTTGGTTTAGAAGATCATTAATGAATAATAAGAAGAGAGTGGGTGACAGGACAGAACCCTGAGGAACACCACTGTTAATAGATTTAGGAGAAGAACAGTGACCGTCTACCACAGCAGCAATAGAACGTTCAGAAAGGAAACTTGAGATGAAGTTACAGAGAGAAGGATAGAAACCGTAGGAGGGTAGTTTGGAAATCAAAGCTTTGTGCCAGACTCTATCAAAGGCTTTTGATATGTCCAAGGCAACAGCAAAAGTTTCACCAAAGTCTCTAAAAGAGGATGACCAAGACTCAGTAAGGAAAGCCAAAAGATCACCAGTAGAGCGGCCTTGACGGAACCCATACTGGCGATCAGATAGAAGGTTGTGAAGTGATAGATGTTTAAAAATCTTCCTGTTGAGGATAGATTCAAAAACTTTAGATAAGCAGGAAATTAAAGCAATAGGACGGTAGTTTGAGGGATTAGAGCGGTCACCCTTTTTAGGAACAGGTTGAATGTAGGCAAACTTCCAGCAAGAAGGAAAGGTAGATGTTGACAGACAGAGCTGAAAGAGTTTGACTAGGCAAGGTGCAAGCACAGAGGCACAGTTTTGGAGAACAATAGGAGGGACCCCATCAGGTCTATAAGCCTTCCGAGGGTTTAGGCCAGCGAGGGCATGGAAAACATCATTGCGAAGAATTTTAATACGTGGCATGAAGTAGTCAGAGGGTGGAGGAGAGGGAGCAACAAGCCCAGAATCATCCAAGGTAGAGTTTTTAGCAAAGGTTTGAGCAAAGAGTTCAGCTTTAGAAATAGATGTGATAGCAGTGGTGCCATCTGGTTGAAGTAGAGGAGGGAAAGAAGAAGAAGCAAAGTTATTGGAGATATTTTTGGCTAGATGCCAGAAATCACGAGGGGAGTTAGATCTTGAAAGGTTTTGACATTTTCTGTTAATGAAGGAGTTTTTGGCTAGTTGGAGAACAGACTTGGCTTGGTTCCGGGCAGAAATATAAAGTGCATGAGATTCTGGTGATGAAAGGCTTAAGTACCTTTTGTGGGCCACCTCTCTATCATGTATAGCACGAGAACAAGCTGTGTTAAACCAAGGTTTAGAAGGTTTAGGACGAGAAAAAGAGTGAGGAATGTACGCCTCCATGCCAGACACTATCACCTCTGTTATGCGCTCAGCACACAAAGACGGGTCTCTGACACGGAAGCAGTAGTCATTCCAAGGAAAATCAGCAAAATACCTCCTCAGGTCCCCCCAACTAGCAGAGGCATAACGCCAGAGGCACCTTCGCTTAGGGGAATCCTGAGGAGGGATTGGAGTGATAGGACAAGATAAAGATATGAGATTGTGATCGGAGGAGCCCAACGGAGAAGAAAGGGTGACAGCATAAGCAGAAGGATTAGAGGTCAGGAAAAGGTCAAGAATGTTGGGCCTATCTCCAAGACGGTCAGGAATACGAGTAGGGTGTTGCACCAATTGCTCTAGGTCATGGAGGATAGCAAAGTTGTAGGCTAGTTCACCAGGATGGTCAGTGAAGGGAGAGGAAAGCCAAAGCTGGTGGTGAACATTGAAGTCTCCAAGAATGGAGATCTCTGCAAAAGGGAAGAGGGTCAGAATGTGCTCCACTTTGGAAGTTAAGTAGTCAAAGAATTTCTTATAGTCAGAGGAGTTGGGAGAGAGGTATACAGCACAGATAAGTTTAGTATGAGAATGACTCTGTAGTCGTAGCCAGATGGTGGAAAACTCGGAAGATTCAAGAGCGTGGGCACGAGAGCAGGTTAAGTCATTGCGCACATAAACGCAGCATCCAGCTTTGGATCGAAAATGAGGATAGAGAAAGTAGGAGGGAACAGAAAAGGGGCTACTGTCAGTTGCCTCAGACACCTGAGTTTCAGTGAGGAAAAGAAGATGAGGTTTAGAAGAGGAGAGGTGGTGTTCTACAGATTGAAAATTAGATCTTAGACCGCGAATGTTGCAGAAGTTAATGAAGAAAAAGTTGAGGGGGGTGTCAAGAAAAACTTAGGGTCGTCGACGGAAAGGCAGTCCGACCTGGGGACATTTATGGTCCCCTCCCCAGATGGGGACTCCGAGGCTGGTGTAGGAGTCGCCATGATTTTAAAATTTTTGAGTGAAGGGTGTGTGTGTTATTAGGTGCTTGTAGTTTTGTGTGGAGGAAGAGAGTTGTCTTTAGAGGGCAGGCTGTGACTGCCCCCTTGTGTTGTGAGACACAAAGGGAAACGTTCAGTGAGGTCACAGCTGGGTTTATTGATAAGTTCACAGCACCCCCTGAACAGTGCTTTAGACCTCACTGGGAGTAATTATCGTTTCGGCAGGTGCCTACTGCCTCCTCCTCCTGATGAAAATATACCGATGAAAATATAAATTATTTATGTCCAGCTAGCTGACACCAAAAATACTTAGTGTCATTTGCTCCACTGCTTATCAAAACCCAAATAACCAAGTAATCAACACGAGTGACATCAGCTTATGCAAGATTGTTCGGACAGAGGAGATTTTTGCCGATATCTGGAACCTCAAGATGCTGTGCTCGTCGACGACTCTGTTGGAAGAGCGAATGACTTTTTTTTTATGTGCACGTCGCCTCCACTGTAAGGCATCAGCCGCAGTTGGCTTTCCTGCATGTACGCAACTCTGGTTTCGACGCACATTAATTGATATTTCACAAATTACCGCTGGCTCCACAACTTTGCAGTGTTTGCACTACTGGATTTTTACATGCGCACAGTTTGCCAGTCTCTATCTGCCACGGAGGGTTTACATTCAGTGGTTCTCAAACTATGGGTCGCGACCCAAAGTTGGGTCGCGAGATCAATTTTGGTGGGTCGCAGGGACACAGGAACATTACCATGCTTTCAGTGTTTCATTGTATTTCAGTTACTTAATTGAATTATTATTCTTTAAACACAAATTACTTTTGTTATGTATGTTCATCTTCCCCCCACCTCCCTCCTCCTGGGCCCCACGTAATGGTGTCTCTGACAGGAATGACTCCTGTATCAAACGCGTATGTTGGACTGGCAGTGGGCCCATGCAGGCTCGTGCGCGGTGTCTATTTTCCACCGACCGCAGGCGAGGAAGGTTGTGCCGTTTGCAGTCATTTGTGTGTGTGTGTGTGTGTGTGTGTGTGTGTGTGTGTGTGTGTGTGTAATTATATAATATCTTGCTTCATATACTACTTACTATATTTACTAACTAATAATAATAATAATAATAATAATAATAATAATAATAATAATAATAATAATAATCTTTCGTTTTTATTGGTTTATTCTACAACTTCACATATGAACCAATCATGGGTCGCGAAGGAATGAAATGTTCCAAATAGGGTCGCTCATGAAAAAGTTTGAGAACCACTGGTTTACAAGATCCATATAACATTTCAAGCGCTCCTTAATTATCCAGCTTATTATTATTATTATTATTTTTTTTTTTACCTCAAATTATGCTGGTACTTGAGAGAAAGGAGGACGAAAAGTTTTTTTAAGCTTGAACTGCACGGACAAGACTGGACTCGCGTTTCGTAACCACCCTGCAATAAGCAACTGGCAGATGCAGGTGATTGAATTAACAGAACATTTCCACGACTAGAGGTTCTTGCATTCCAGACGTACAACTGAATGCTAGACTCAAGTTATAATTCCAGTAAAGTTTATCGTTTCAATACATTTATATCTGTACTTTGACATCTGTTGTAAATTTTAGTATCCTACTACATACGATATGATCGTATGTATAGAATGTACAAATCAACATATCAGGCGTAAGTAGCATTGGGTTCTCATCTTCAGACTCACAAAGGTGAATATACCACTGATATTGAATATACCACTTGTATTAATAAACTGGAATAACTGTGTGATATATCTGCACATTTTCAAACCCCAGGTGTCATTACATGGAACCGTCCACTTATATAGATACGTATCCCTAACAAATTGGTCTCATTTCAGGATGCAATACAGACGTCTATATAATAATATATGGAGAACAGCGTAAACAGAACATTTCGTCTTTTTGAAGGAAAAAAAAAAAACGATACATCTAACTGTAGTTTCAGAGAGAGAGAGAGAGAGAGAGAGAGAGAGAGAGAGAGAGAGAGAGAGAATCTGCCGTCTCATTATGGGAGAAAAGAAAAAAAAATCTCTTTCCATAATGTTTATAAGAAGTTTAATCATAGATGAAAACGTGTGGAAAAAAATAATCTCAAGAAGAGCGCAGTGGGCCTTATCAAAGGGGGACTATTCAACACTCAGAACAGTCAGTGCTCTCTGTTCAAAGACGCTGCAATGATCCTGCCCTTGGACTCGCTTGGACGCACCGCGGGAGTGCGGTACGATATCTACAATTTACCCTCGATTTGCTGCATACTCTGCTGCTGGTGTCTAGAGGAGCCGCTACACGTGCACCTGTAATACACAGTGACAGTTGACATTGTGCCATGGGCTGGGACACGAAATGTAGAGTCAGCTACGTACTTTACGCCGTGGGACTTATTGGCGTAATAATGTTCGGTAAGTTTGAAGATAAAAATTTGCGTTAGAAAGTCATGTTAGCTTTTACATACATGTCAGAATTTTCAAACAATATAATTTATTTTGTTTTCCGTAAATGAATGTTTAATAGTTTAGAAGCAACTTACATGAAAATTAGGCTAATGTATCATGTTATTGATGTATGCTGGCAGATACTTGTTTTGTGTCATTACAGGCAGAATAACGTTAAGATTTTGGCTTGTGTAAGTCTTCTAATTTATGGGAGTGCTAGTGGAGGGATGAGTGAGTCCTGTATAACTACTCATTTTACCTATTCTTCAGTTAGTGTGTGTGTGTGTGTGTGTGTGTGTGTGTGTGTGTGTGTGTGTGTGTGCTAAGTGATTTCTCCAGCCATGCATTGGGAAGTGGCTGACTCACCTGTCGGGCAGGTGAGGCGGTCAAGCAAGTCGGGGCGAGTGTAGCACAGTGTGCTGTGTCAAAATACTGGGTTTATCACTTTCTACTCTCCCTCGCCCCTCTCGTCATGACCGGCTTTCTAGGCACTATTTCATATTTGCAAGGTATTTCTCCTCGATTAAATCTCCCCGTCTCCCAAAAACAAATTAGAGGCTTTGTCATCGCCAGTGTTATTACTGTTATCATTATTATTATCACTGATGGTAAATGATCGAAATCTTAATTTTCGCTTATTACCGAAAACAGTTTTCTAAGTTACCTACTTTTGGGTGGGTCTCCCTTTCCTTGGTTATAGATAAACCCACATCCATGATAATTTTAAGACTGATAACAGTATCTGATTATCAAAGTAGTTCTGAGTGTATAGATAAGCTAAGTAATAATAAACACTACTTTTGATACAACTTTCAACAAGGCTGGTGGTCAAGTAATAGGGTGCACTTAAGATCCTGTAACTAGGCTACCCACATTACCATGGAAAGTGAAGACAACTCCCATATCGTGTTTAGGAGGCTAGTTCTGCTATTGCTGCTGTCACTACGGCAAATGTAATCCTAAATACTTATATAGGTCAATACCATGAGCCACTTGAAAGAGGGTGTTACCACCGAGCGGGTGCAAGGAGGGGTCGTTGAACGAGCAAGGCTGTTGA